>NC_056590.1:6262523-6417338 GCF_018340385.1 Cyprinus carpio
TGATGTGTAGTGCTTTAGTTTCTGTGCTGTTAGATGAAAGTGAAAGTGACGGACATACAGCCAAGTATTGACCCAGACGTGCGAGTGAAACACACACACAGGTGAACACACACACGCAGTTTTGCTGCGGGGACACTTTGGTTCGGTGCCTTTTCAGGGCACCTCAGTCGTGGTGTTTTTTTTTTTTTGCTTTGTTTTGTTTTTCTGATGTTTATTGATGTAATTTGTGAGGTTGTTGATTTGTATTATGATGTTAGAGGTCACACGGTGTTTGCACACTTTGGTTTGTTTTTGCCGTAATATGAATTGAGGATTTTTCCCTGAGAGTGTCAAACTAATTTGCATATTTCTGCAGTGCACTTACATGTACTTTACTCATCTTGTATTGGGATGTACTGTCACATCAGACCAGTTTGTTAAGTGCTTTGTGCATCTATAAGCATTTGTATTGATTTAGCGGGAAAACAGTTGGAATTGCGGAATCTATTTATAATAATGGGATTTACGGAATAACGTGGAATGTCACACAATTTGGCCATTTTTGGATCAATAAATCAAAAGTATATCTGTACACGTAATCAAATCACGACATGGACTAATTTCTCTGAATATTAAAGCGCAAAAAGACTATTGAAATATGCATGTCTGCCATTGCATTTTCATTTTATTACAAATGTAATAAATTGTTTCAGGCCTTCAGTTGATTACCACCTTTTTTGATGATAAATTTCTATTAAATTATAAATCCAGAAAAATTAAAGGACAATGCAGTTTCTTAAAAAAAAAAAAACAGTAAATTACTATGAATTTTATTTAAACAATTATTTTTTACGAAATTAAATTGATTAAACATTCTTTTTCATGGTTAAAATTGAATTAAACCATTACAAAGGAAAAAAAAAATTAACTAATCTAAAATCCTGAAAATTGGGATTTTTTGAAAAAAATTAAATAGAATTTAGGGGAAAAAATAAAACTGATTTCTTGTGGGCCTAAATTGAAAATAAATTGCTCTTAAATTGTAAATAAATAAATAAACTGGAATTTGTGAAAAAAATAAAACTGATTTCTTGTGGCCATAAACTTAAAACAAATTGCTGTTAAATTGTAAAAAAAAAATAATAATAAAATAATAATAATAATAATAATAAAATGAAATTTGTGAAAAAAATAAAACTGATTTCACCTAATAAAATGCACAACTGACTGAAGGGATGTTCACACTGACAGTGATTAAATCATCAGTTTTAAGCTAGCAAAACTCTTTATAACTGTGTAATTGTAAAGGAATCATCACTAACATATCTGCATGTGCAGACTCCACTAAAACTAAAGAAAACCGCAACAGTATCAAACTTGTTACCACTGCACTGATTAAATAGTGGGCTAGCATAAGCAGAGAGAGCAGGTGAAATGATGCTCATCAGAGCAGGATTAGAAAGCATCCACGGTCTCAGAGACAGAAAGACACGCTGATCCCTCGCTCCTGTCAGCGCTCAGGTTTAAACTGTCTGTCTGTGGATTTACATTGATTTATCATCACAGAGGCTCCTTCTGCAGGACTAGTGACGGCCTACACGCCTGGACCTCGTTCAGCAAACACCTTAAGATAAAAAAAGAGGTTTTCTTAGCTGAAATGATTCATTGTAACCTTTTATAATATATAATAATTTTTATTGGTTTGTTTTTTTTTTTTTTGTTTATTTAAATAATTAATAGATTATTTTATAATGCTTCTAAAGCAGTTGTTATTTTTAGTGTTTTGTGAACTAACATGAAAAATGAACTGTTTTAGTTTATTAACTGACATTAACATTAAATGAATCATTTGAGTCAGTGATTCAATGATATGTTCATAAAGAAAGTCACTTGCTTCCCTTCTAAATGAATCAGCTGTTTAAAATGAATCATTTGAGTCAGTGATTCAATAATACATTCATAAAAACAGACACTTGCTTCATTTCTAAATATACCAGCCGTTTTGAATGAAACATTTAAGTCAGTGATTTAATGATACATTCATAAAGACAGTCACATGCTTATTAATAAGCCTTTTTGAATGAATAATTAGAGTCATTGATTCAATGATGCATTCATAAGGACAGTCACTTGCTTCATTTCTAAATGAATCAGCTGTTTTGAATGAATCATTTGAGTCAGTGAGTCAATGATTCATTCATTATGACAGTCACTTGCGTCCTTTCTAAATGTACAGTATCAGCTGTTTGAATGAAACATTTGAGTCAGTGATTTAGTGATCCATTCACAAAGACAGTCACTTGCTTCACTTCTAAATTAATCTTTTTAACAAATCATTTGAGTGAATGATTCAATTAATCTTTTTTTAAAGTAGGGACTTGGCATTGTTGACAGTTTAAATGTAATTTATTTATCCATGACAGGCCTATAACAGCTAAGATGCCATCACAAAAACACACGCAGCAAAATTGCCTTTTTAATTTTCATTATTGGAAAAAATAAATAAATAAATATTGGTGTGTGTGTGTGTGTGTGTGTGTGTGTGTGTGTGTGTATATATATATATATATATATATATATATATATATATAATTTTTGTGTTTTTGTGTGTTTATTTATTTATATATTTTTTTATATATATTTTTTTTTTTGGTATGTTTAGATAATTGTTATATGTTTTTATATATGTTATATGAATTTTTTTTTTATTTTAGTTGAACATGATGTACTAAACTGAATATATATATATATATATATATATATATATATATATATATATAGAACTCATAAAAATGGCAAGCACACAACAAAATTACTGAAACTTACTAAAATTAAAATGGAAAATAAATCAATAAAAACTTATTCAAAGTAGTGCATAAAATAGTAATAAAAACAATCTCAATGATACTAAAACAACACTGTCTGTGTCTTGTTTTATGGATGTTGAGATTTTTTTTACTGGAAAACAAGACAAAACAACTACAAAAAAAATCACTTAGAGATTGCTAGTAAATTTCACAGGAGACGCTGCAAGTAACATTGAATTAAATGTGCAATTTTAAAGTGATACACTAGTATGTAAAACACTCTAAAAAATCTTTTTAAGAAGAGCAGTGTAGAAATATATTTAAGAATAAATTCCAGTACTGTATTAGCCACTTTGTTAAAGCAGCACCGAGAGTTTGTTGTGTTTGTAATGTGGTTTGATCTGGTTTTTCATCATCGTCTCGTCCTGTTGAAGTTGTCATCTCTCTGTGGGAGTTTGTTTTTCTTCAATAAACTCTGTGCTGCACATGATTTGTGTATTCTGTGACGGAGCGCCTGTGTTTGCTGTGCCAGGACTTTGTGGATATCAGATTCCTCATGATAAACAGTGCGGCGCTGCAGAAATCTGCTGTCTGGGTGAAATCTGATCCGGCGAGCAGAGCTCATTAAAAGCCGCGTCATCACTACACCTGCTCTGTTTATCTCAGGTTTTGTTTTCTACTGCCAGTCTGCGCTTCACAACAGGAGAAATACTTCAGACTGAGATTCTTGCTTTGGCAGCAGTAATATTCTGCCTAACCAAACTCTGTCATAATTGCAGATGAAGAGACGGGGGGGGGGGGGGGCGGTTTTTAATGAGCTTTTGAGTGTCACCTGCACACGGGATACTGTCGCACACAACATGTAGACACAGCTTTGACTGGACGGCAGAAGCTCTGGTCCACATCGCAGATTATTCTGGCCACTTAGATTTGTAATGCAACAAGTAAGTTTATTTAATTTTACATGTTTTTAGGGGCCATTAATGTTTTGTTTTGTTTTATAATTTTATTTTTATTTGATTTATTTTTTATATTTGACTTTTTTTTTTATTTAGTTTGTTACAGTTTTACACTGTTACAAGAAATGTATCTTTCAAATAAATAGTTACTTTTTCATCATTTTATTTTATTTTTATTTGACTTTTATTTTTTATATTTTATGTTATTTTTATTTGACATATTTTTTATATTTCATTTTATTTTTATTTGACTTATTTTTTATATTTGACTTATTTTTTTATTTAGTTTGTTACAGTTTTACACTTTTACAAGAAATGTATCTTTCAAATAAATAGTTACTTTTTCATCATTTTATTTTATTTTATTTTATTTTTATTTTACTTATTTTTATATTTTATTTTATGTTTTAGATTGTTACAGTTTTACACTTTTACAAGAAATTTATCTTTCAAATAAAGTTACTTTTTATTATTTTATTTTATTTTACTTTTATTTCTTATATTTTATTTTATTTTTATTTGACTGATTTTTGTATTTTATTTTATGTTTTAGATTGTTACAGTTTTACACTGTTACAAGCAATTTATCTTTCAAATAAATAGTTACTTTTTTATCAAAAAATCATGGATGCTATTGTAGTTTTTGTTAATATTTAAATCTTTTATTTTTATGTTTTCTATATTAATTTTAGTTAGTACTTTTGTTGCATGGATTTGTCTTTTTTATTATTTATTAATCTATTCATCATAATCCATATTCATATCTATATAGCTTTTATTAAGTTGATTTTTAGTTTATTTGATTTTTTTTTTTTTTTTTTTTTTTTTGAAGATAAACTAATTGAAGTATAGTTTAAATTAAGTTGAAGTTTCTGTGAGGATATGTACATCCCCACCAGGATATTCTTATAATTTAGTAATGTTTCTGCAGTATCCAGTACACTGTGCATAGAATGCATGGAATACCCAGATGACCTTTGCCAGAATCTGCTAAATATAACAGGAAAGCACTGAAATCAGTACAGAAGCTGTGTTTAGAATGGCATACAACCATGCAACTCCAACTATATTGCAGTATACTGTGAATATTATATGAATTTTCTGTATGCATGGAATTCCCAGATTACCTTCTACATTGGTTGAAATCTGATGTATGAAGACATTGCATAGGAAACTGTTTCCCACAATGCAACACACTCCATGTGATGTTTCTTGACTTGACTTACAAAGTTTTGCTGTGTATCTAAAAACAATATCATCATAGGACATAAATTGTACCTTCATCTCTACGGCACATTTCTGATCAAGTGAGATGATGTCACCTTTATCTCTATTGTGAAACAGTATAGATTGTTTCAAAGATATTAAATTATACTAATATTGCAATAATATAATATATAAATGGCATAATATATCAATACAAATATTTAAATTTTTTAAAAAGAATTCAATTCTGTTTCAGCTCTAAAAAGAACTTTTATGGCAGACTCTATTCACATTAACTCCGTCCAAAAGATGCTTGTATATCTGAAGTACATGAGACGTGAAATAAGATGTGAAATAATTGCTTATGACACGATCGACCCGAGTTCGAATCCACCTTTTGCCAAACTCGCTCTTCTCCTTTTCCCATGACATATCAGATCAGAAAGGCATTTATTTTCAATAAAAATAAAGGGCATATTTGAAAAGTGGAAACGCCTCGTTATTAATACTGTTAATAGTGTTAATAGTTAGTGTTTGTGCCTCTCTCTCTCTCTCTCTGTCTCTCTCTCTCTCTCTCTCTCTCTCTCTCTCATAGTTTATAGTTTATACACAACTTCGGTCAATAATCAGTCAACCCTGATGCTGTTCTAATGCTTATTTTTTTCAGATCACAAAAGACTTGCTTGCATTTGTCCATTTAATGAATTGTAACCAATTGTAACGTTTTTACAAAAAGGAATCAAATGTCATAAAACTATCCCATGCAACTCGTTCCGTATTCCAAGTGTTCTGGAGACATTCAGTAGGGTTTGGCAAGAAACAAATCGAAAATGTAATCTATTATTAAGCGAAAATCTCCAGTCGTTGCATTCGTGCAGGAAAAGCACATAAGTGAGACATTGTGAAACATTACTTCACCTGTTGGTTAAGTCCGCCCCCGATTGTGCATCACTCCAACTATCGTAACTGTTTTTGAATGCTGGAATTTGCATGTATGCCTTATTCTGCTATTGGTCTTCTGACCAAAACATGCCGTTTTAAATCGGTTTGACCTTCCTTGGAAGCTTTCAAAGGATTTGGCTTCTGGTTCGGCTTCATTGAGTTTCAAGCTTCACATGAGCCGAAATTTACTTCGAATGACGGCCACATCAGCGACCAATCAACCGCATCCGGCCGACTTCATCATTCCTGTCTGTCCCGAACCTTGAGTCGTCTTGATAAATCAGCCATTTACAAACCAAAGCACTAGACAAACACAGACATCCGTCTTCTGTAGGGCGCTGACAGCGGCTCTCAGACGCCGGATTAAGAGTGATGGATTTATGGATTCAGTTGGAGATGTGATCTGTGTGAAGCTTTCACACGCGCTTTACTAATGTGTGTCGTCCAGACAGCATCGATTTCACATCGTTCGGTATTTAAAGAGCCGTTCTCCTTATTCAAAACCTGCAGTGTGGTCAGAACACACAGAAGAAGAACACATGCAAGAAAGAGCGTTTAAAGCAGGTATTTTTCATTATAGCAATATGAATCTGCATTCGCGGCGTAACTTTGATGTACACATGTATCACAAACAGGCATCTTAATAACAAAAACATTCCATAAAATATATTCTCGACAGTAAAACACGCAAGTTATTATTAAGTCCTCTTCATAGTCAGCTCAGCTGCATCATATTCATAAAACCGTTCACACCAATTTACTTTCTTTCAGATTTTACACCAGGTTTTGCATAGTTCATGATTGGTTGAATTTGATTGGGTTCTTGATCTGTGGCCTTTCTTTCTATTGGATGTGGAAAATTAATGTGGGCGTTGTCGTTGACCGACGTAATTTTGTTCGGCACTCATCTGCTTTAGTTAGCAAGTTAATTATAAGTAGAACCTCAACCTGTTTAATCCAAAATTTTTCATTAGTCATTAGTAACCCTTTGAAATAATAATAACAATTTTGTAATTGTTTTGTAAAAGTGTGTGAAAAATTGTGACCGGTGGGATAATGTGTATACTGAATTTACATATTTCTGCAGTCATAAAAAGTGCTATATATCTTAGCCCAGCTATTTTAAACTGTTTGGTCACATTTTAGGGTTACTATTATGCATAATTATGCGTATAAAAAACTTTTAAGAATATTTTGATAAATGATGAGATAATAGAGAAATAATAAAGTTTTCAAAAATATTTGCTTTATTGTAAAACATATCATCACATTTTTATATTAGTGCTCTTAATTTAGTGCAATATTTTGTCATTCCAGTATTTTAGTTCATTAACAACTGCAACTGGATTTATATTGTGTACCTAAATGCACTGTTATCCCAGCGGTCACTATTGTGACCATCAACAAGTTTACTCATTCTATGACCACACTCAACAAAACTGTATATATGTGAATCCATATATTAATACGAGACACCTTAAAGATAATGTGGACCAAAAATCGGTGTCATTTCTTTGTTAACATAACCTTTCGTTTCGGAGCTTTGATGCAGCATCTTCTTCTCAAGGTTCAAACCGGAATTTAACTGCTCTGGTCATGTGACAATTTTTAACATATTTGCAGGAAATGCTCTAAAACATCAGTCAGTGAGATTTTTAGAGCTTTATAAATGAAAACCTTTTTTTGTGACTGGATTAAACAGTTTAATACAATCACACATACTGTACACAAACTGTGCAATTAAATATCTTTATTAATGCATCCTTTCTGCAAGATGTTTTCAGTTATGTTGGGGAAAATGCCCACCCTTTTTTGACCAGGACATGGAAGTTGAAGGTCATTTTCTCCAGCGCTTCTCAACGTGTCACTTTTTCATTTCTAGCATTATTTGATTTTATTGTTGTAATCTTTAATGCATGAAATCACTGTGTATTGGGAGTACAAGAGACAAGAATTTAGAAAGACTAGCATTAGTTTGCATTTAATGTAACTAATAGCCTGCACAGCCTCACTGACATCAGATGAAAAGGAAAGTTATTTTAATGAACGATTACAAAGACAAAAATATTTAATTTTGTCTTTTTTTTTAGAAAGTTTTTTTTTAATATTTTATTTGTTTAAAAAACTGAATTTAAATTTAAATTTAAATTTAAATTTTTATTGTTTATTTGCTTATACAGTACAATGTCCTTGTGTGAATAATTGTAATATTATCCAAAGACATGTTTATTTCCGTAAAATGTCTGTCTCTGAAATGAGTGATATATTTAAAAAACAAATATATTAAATATTTTATAAAATATTTTACAATAAGTAAATATATTTTAGAATGTTTTATAATATATTTTATAATAAACATATTTTATAATATTTTAATTCCATTTTAAAGCAAACCCTGCATGATTATTAAACATCTATTTGTATATATAATATATTTGATAAACTCTTATTCTTTTTTAGTTGTTGTTTTTATTTATAGTTTTTATTCTAAATATATTTTAGTTTTACATTTTCATTGCTTATTTGCTTATATAATGTCCTTGTGTGAATAATTTTTAATATTATCCAAATTTTTTTTTTATTTTTTGGTAATCTTTCATTAAAATAACTTACTTTGCCTCTGAAACTAGTAATATATTAAATGCGTAAATAAAATATATTTTATAAAATGCTATAACAAACAAAATATATTTTATAATAAATATATATTTATTGTTAATATTTTAATTCCATTTTAAAGGAAGCACTGTGCATGTTTGTAAGAACCCTCCTCCTTATGCATATTCATACCTTTTATTTGCATATTTCACCAATGATTTGTGAGCATTGTTCTCACTAAATTTGCACCATTGAGCACCACAAGACCCCTGCAGACCTCATTAACATGCAGCGTTTATATTGTGAACTGATTTTTAGAGTGCGGCGGTGACTCTAATGCTGTGCATTCACATGCTGTACAGACTGTGTTGCTGTTTCTGGTTTGGTCTTTGGCCGGGCTGTAACTCACGTCCCTCTAACCACACGCTGGCATTTTAATCTGAGCACTACAGATTGGGCCGGACAGGCCGCTTTGACATGCAGACTTTGTTCGGCCGTCTGTTGTCTGACCGGACGCTTGTGGAATCAGAAACAAGCGACTCGAGGCAGCGGAGCGTAAACACGAGAGCTGAATGGCACATAAATGTGTTTCCTTCAGGATTACTCTGTCATTTACTGTCTAAATTGTGAGGGAAACAGATTTATTTCTATACAGCGTTAAAGCCTGATAGACAAAAGAGATTATTCTGGTCATGATCCGCCTACTAAAACTAAAACCATAAAAGCTTGAAATATAATAAACAAAATAACCACTTTATTCAACTATTTCTTCTCAAAAGCTTGAAATATAATTTCTTCTCTTCCATATCAGTACTGAATTTATTTGTTAAAAAGATGTTTTTTTTTTTTTTTTTGATGACATTATGTTAGAACCACTGATGATACATGGAGTGTTTTAATGATGTCTTTACTGCCTTTCTGGGCCTTGAATGTTTCAGTTGTGTTGCTGTCTATAGAGGGACATGAGGGTGAGGAATTAATGACAGAATTTTCATTTTGGGTTAACTATCCCTTTTAAAAAAACAGACTAATTTCACAAACAAAAGCTACAAAAAAAAAAAAAAAAAAAAAACAATATTAGAAAAGAAAATCTTAATTTCAATTAATTTAAAAATCTATAAAAAAAAATAAGTTATACAAATTAGAAAAAATACTCATTTTAAATTAACAAAGCTTAAAAAATAAACTATTTTAAAATAAAATGACTAAAATTACAAATTAATAAAAAATATAGAAATATAAAAAAAACTAAGAAAAATGAAAAAAAAAAACAATAAAATGACTAAAACGTTAACAAAAAATTAAAAGAAAACTGAAAATATTAAAGCTCATTCAAAATATTAATAAAATCATAATACGCAATGATACTAAAATAATTTAAAGTAAAACTAGAACAAAAATATTAAAATGTTAAATTAAAATGTCAATATATATATAAATTTATATATAAATTACTCTCAGTGATACTAAAATAACTGGTTTATAATGAGTTAATTTGAGTTTTTCTCATTTTAATTAGTGTTTATTGATAGTTTTTATTATGTTTTAAATAATTTTAAACTGACTTAAGAATAAAAAATATATATTTTTATTTAGTATTTTTTTCTTTCAGTTATTGTTATTGTTTTTTTTTTTTATTATTTATTTCAAACAATGCAAATGTTTGTTTTATGGTTTCAGTTTTTGTTTTAGTTAACAACACTAACCCTGAATCTGGTTGTGTGCTGATCAGACATGAGTTGACAAGAGCTGCTTTCTTCAAAGGCTGCGTTCAAAGACGATTGCGGCGTGACGAAGGCTGTCCCAGTTCAAGGCTCCTTCGAACGCTGCCTTGAAATCTTACTGAGATGCGATTTTATAGATGGTTAATACTTATCATGTACATTAAATGGACCAAGGTGAGCATATTTAGAAGGTCGTGCATATTTATACAAGTGGTGTTGAGTTTTCAGACAGTTTAATATCAGTGGCAGCTGTCACTGTTGCTAGGCGACAATATCAATCCTTCATAGGACCGTCCCATTTCACAATACTCGGTTCATCCTTCGATGGATCCATCCTTCATATAGGGACACAGCTATTGAGTCTGTCTCCGGGTCAGTCTGTCAGAGACGCCCGTCGTCACGGTGACCGGCTGATGAAGAGGGACAGATTCTGATTGGTCATTTCATGGTTTCCAGGTTTAAGGAAGTCAGCGATTAAAATGTCACCACACTTTCACACCACCTGAGATACAAGAGGAGGAAAGAGAAAGATTGATTTTTGCTTCTCTATCGTCTGCCAAATGCATAAATATAAACAAGAACATCATGATAATTCAGATCTTACACACACAGTGACCGAAGGGAAGAGACTGAAAAGAGGAAACAGACAGAAAGAAATGAGATCCAGCAGAGATCAGGAAGCAGCACCTCGGGTGGTTGGGTAATTACCATGGAAACGACTCCGTTTCCCCGTGCATTATGGGGTGCATTTGTGTCCCTGAATGCGGCGTGCAAACTGTAGTTTCAAAACACGACAACATGAACACAGAATGAGTGTTCTCGTGGTTCTAATGCACACTGTAGTACATATTTCTGAGTATGTACTAGATCAGCGGTTCCCAAACATTTTGTCAGCCAAATCCCTGTCAGATACAATACTAGAAACTTGGCAAACAATTTGCATGTTCACAGTTCTCTGATGTCAGTTAATGGTCACATGACTTGCAGCTAAACAAATAAAATAATTAATCTTGCTAAAACTGCGTCCCAAATGATGCACTATATACTTATACACTATGAACGTATGCGCTATGCATGCTCTCAAATTGGGACACACCTTAAGAAAGTGTTTTATTTTGGTTATTTTAAAATGATGTATTTATTTTCATTGTAATGTATTTCAAATAAAAGATTCCGATGTTTTAGTGTTTTATATATATATACTGTATATATATATATATATATATATATATATATATATATATATATATATATATATCATATATTTCAAGGGTTTTTTTCAATCTAATTTTCAATCGAATTGTCAAGTGATCATTTTTTTTAATGTATTTCAATTTTAATTTAAAATGTTTTTAGTACAGTGTTTTATTTTGATGTTTTTTTTTTAATTTGTTTTAATTTCAGGTATTTCACATTTTTAGTAATTGTTTTGTTTTTACTTTCAAATAAAATGTTTAATTAATCTTTCTAATTGTTTTATTATATATATATATATTATATATATATATATATATATATATATATATATATATATATATATTATATATATATTATATATATATGTATTTTATTTTGAATTACTTTTTAATGGGTATTTATTTTAATTTTTCAAATATTTCATATTTGTTTTTTTTTTTTTTTTTTAATTTATTTGTTTTATTTTATTCTTAAATGTTTTTTTTTTATTATTTTTTTTATTTTTTTTGTTTTTTTATAATTTTTTTTTTATTTTTTTTTTTTTTTGGTAGTTTTAGTTTAAAATTATTTATAATTATTTTAATTGATTAAAAAATGTTTTGCTAATTGTTTTATTTTGGTTGTATTAGTTTAAAATTATTATTTATTTATTTTGAAATTTTTATGATTAATAATTGGGTCATCATTGTGTCATCATATTGTTATTTTTCTGCTTTTCCTGTAGTTCAAACAGAAGATGATGGCGCTTGCAACACCGAGGTCATAGATTTGATTCCCAGGGAGTGCATGAACTAATCAGATGTACACCGTGAATGCAAGTCTCTTTAGTTAAAACCATCTTCCAAATGCATAAAAGTAAATTCTCCTCCTACAGCTGTATCTTTGTGTTCATGTCAGGAATTATGGGTGATGTTTAAAGCTGTTTAGATGGGACTGTTTGCTTTACATTTGCATCTTCACTGTGTTCAGTTTTTGTACAAGCTTGGATATTTGTCCATTGCTCATCTCAGGTGAATATGGGTGTGTTGTGTTTATGGTTCACGACAGGTGTGTGTGTGTGTGTGTGTGTGTGTGTGTGTGTGTGTGTGTGTGTGTGTGTGTGTGTGTGTGTGTGTGAGGATTGTGAATGCTGGGAGTCTGAATCCGAGCGTTTATTCAGGGAAAAAGGGTTTTCTGCTCTGTAAATAAACTCACATCTGTGCAGAACGACTCGCCAAAATGCTGCATCACACACACCAGCACTGTGTGTGTGTGTGTGTGTGTGTGTGTGTGTGTGTGTGTGTGTGTGTGTGTGTGTGTGTGTGTGTGTGTGTGTTTAAAGGCCTGCGGTGTGTCAGGACCCTATCACTCTTGATTTGTGTGTTTGCCTGACACGGCCCTCAGTGTTGTGAGTAGCTCAATTACCCAGAACCCCCGGCACATCGGTTTATTAGGAGTGATGGAGAGATGGCACACATCGGACATCACGTCTGTGCAATCTCCCACAAGGCTGTTCACTTGCTTCTCCATCATGTAATTCACCATCTGGAGATGGACACGAGTGAAACGGAGGGATGAGAATGATCCACAACTGAGAAAGAATGAGAAAGAGGCGTTTAATGAGGAGACTGAGACTTTTATTTTTTGGTGCAGAATTGATACGAGCGTTTGGTTTGTTTGGTGCTTATATTGTGATTTGTTTTAGTTCCAGGTCTGAAAGCAGTTCAGCTTCATCTACAGGAGGGAAGCAGTATAAATGGGACTGTGTTTCATCATCATCATCATCATCATCATCATCAGATCAACAGAAGTGCTTTCAGAATAAAGATGCAGCTTCCAAAACACAAACACACCAAGAATGATAGTTTTGTCTGTACCTGAGAGTCAAATGTTCTCACTAAAAGTGAAATGTTGAATTAAAATATTTTTTTATTTATTTTTTTAAATATGACTTTATTTCATAGAAGAGATTCATGTTTTTGTTTTAAATTATATTTCATTCTTCTGAAACATTATTTATATACTAATGATCAAAAGTTTAAAATAATTGTGAAAATAAATAAGTCTCTTCTGCTCACCAAGGCTGCATTTATTGGACCAAAAATACAGTAAGTACAGTAAAAATGTGAAATATTATTACAATTTAAAATAAGTGTTT
This sequence comes from Cyprinus carpio, assembly GCF_018340385.1. Lineage (NCBI taxonomy): Eukaryota > Metazoa > Chordata > Actinopteri > Cypriniformes > Cyprinidae > Cyprinus > Cyprinus carpio. The sequence goes on from NC_056590.1 coordinate 6,276,073, forward strand.
TCTTTGTAAATATCTGTTAGAATGTAATTTATTTCTGTGATGCGCAGCTGAATTTTCAGCATCATTATGTGCTGATTTGCTGCTCAATAAACATTTCTGATTATTCACAGGAAATCGGCTCCTAAATGGTCCTCATGACTGAATGTGAATCTGTTCAGAGTTTAGAGTTTGGAGATAGAAAATCATTAACCTGACAGAAAACAATGGCAGTCTATGAGATGAGATGTAGTTTCTGTGTGTGTCAGTTGTTTGCTGTAATATGAGCATAAGAGGTAATCGCAGATTTCATATCAGATCCCATTATGCTATTTTACCGTATTAATTTTTGATGAGCATCTGATTACCTTCTTCCCCAGAACACAATCGGCTCTGTGGCTCCGGAAGAATGCAGATCTGCTGGAGACGCAAGGGCTTCTGGGAATGATTTCACATTCATACATCATGTGTGTTTAGACGGTGAGTGTTTTTGTGTGTTATTCTGAATCATTCAGGCTCTCGTATCATCTCTGCTGTCATGAAGATATGAAACTCAAGTCTAGATGTGTCCTACTGACACTAATGATGGGAATATTTAAATATATGAACCATTTCCAAAGATCAATTCCTGAATCTTAAATATTTTAAATCATGAGGTGACTGTAAAGTTAAAGTGTGATTTATTAGCAGCAACAAAATACAGAAACATAGACTGGTTAGGAACGACACTTAGGATAGACAATTGTTTTGTATTTCAGGTTTTCTTAAATGTTATGTTTAAATATACAAAATGAGGCATTAACTAGTTATATATGCTATTTTGCTTTTGTTTTTCTGAGCAAAAAATAAATATGATACATTTTTCCCTGATTTAAAAGAAGAGACCCAGTAAAATGTCATTCAGTGTAACAATCTTGTCAGGCATATTTACAACAAAAATCAATTAATGACATATTAAAAGACTAATTACTTTCACCCCAAATACTAATTAGCTGTAATTGTACATTTTTTTTAATTTGCCACTATCCTAGGTTTTACCCATTTGTCAGTAAGAATATTTTACTCATTTAAAACACAATCAAATTCAATATGCTCACTTATTCTTTTATATATTTTAATATGTACACGTCAGAATAAGCATGTTGTTTGAATTTTTACATAAATATTGTGTTACACTGAATGACAATGTAACATTATTTCAACCAAATTTTGACATTTTATTCTCCAAAAACTTATTTGAAACCTTAAAATCAGACACTTACTGTACATTTAATGTGCTTTCAATGGACATAAAATCACTTTTGTACATTTATTCTGATGTGGACATCTTAATGCCTTTAAACCATATGCACTGAGATCTGCAGATGCAAATAAATCAAATGTAATAAAATAAATGCTTAAATGTGTATTTTGGATACTGTCTTTCTATATGTCTGAAAGAAGACGTTATGGAAGCAAAATTGAGAATATAAATTAAATAGATTTTTTTAAAATGTGCATTTTAATATAATATAGTTTGATATACGTAATGCAATTTCACTTTCAGCCCACGGCCCTAAATCAAATTTGATTTGTGGTCCTTCGTAGTTCATCCCTGCATTAGGATATTCTAGCGTCCCGCTCGATCGCTGCACTTCAGACCATGTACAGTAGTTTTCTGAAGTCTTGTACAGAGACAATCTCAATCTGTGATGTTTAGATTATCGTTACTCTACGAATTCAAAGGTCAGCGTTCACTAAACTCGCTTCAGTGTTTCATTGATACACTATTGTGGTTTTTGTTAGTATTTGAAATTGATTTTAGTTTTATATTTACTGCTTTTACTTTATTTTAGTTTTTAGTGTTTTTGTCTTTTAGTGTATTTTAATTTGTTTTATTACATTTTTTAAATGTCTATATCATTTTATAATATTTTTTATTACTTTTATTTATTTTAGTACTTAAAATGAAACTAAACGAAAATGAGGAATGTTACTTCTGCAACTAGATGAAATAAAATAAGGTGACTATAAATTTAAGTTAATGTATATTTTTTATTTTATATATATATATATATATATAATTTTAGTTGTTATAATATAAGGTGACTATAATATATATATTATAATATATATATATATATATATACAGTACAGGTCAAAAGTTTGGAAACATTACTGTATTTAATGTTTTTGAAAGAAGTTTCTTCTGCTCATCAAGCCTGCATTTATTTGATCAAAAATACAGAAAAAAATGTAATATTGTGATATATTATTACAACTTCAAATAATTGTTTTTTAAATTTATTATACTTTAAATTATCATTTATTTCTGTGATGCAAAGCTGAATTTTTAGGATCATTATCACATGATCCTTTAGAAATCATTCTAATATGATGATTCATTATCAAAGTTGGAAACAGTTCTGCTGCTTAATATTTTTTCAGAACATGTGATACTTTTTTAGGATACTTTGATGAATAAAAAGTAAAAAAAAAAAAAAAAAAAAGAAGCTATGTTTTTAAAATATAAATATTTTGTAATAACAATATACACTACTGGTCAGTAATTTGGGGTCAGTATTTTTTTTTTCCTTTCTTTTTTTTTTAAATAAATGAACAGTTTTATTAATCAAGGATGTGTTAAATTGATAAAAAGTGATAGTAAAGGAAATATATTATTAGAATATATATTATTAGAATTTTTATTTTATTTTGAATAAATGCAGTTCTTTTTAACCTTTTATTCATCAAATATATAAGACAGCAGAACTGTTTCCAACACTCATAATAAATCAGAATATTAGAATGATTTGTAAAAATAAATATGTGATAGACTGGATGTTACATGTGACACTGAAGGCTGGAGTAATGATGCTGAAAATTCAGCTTTGCATCAGAAATAAATTATTTTTTTAAAGTATATTCAAATAGAAAACTATTATTTTAAGTTGTAATAATATTTCACAATATTACTGTTTTTTTCTGTATTTTTGATCAAATAAATGCAGCCTTGATGAGCAGAAGAGACTTCTTTCAAAAACATTAAAAATAGTAATGTTTCCAAACTTTTGACCTGTTCTGTATATATTTATGTGTATATGTGTATTCTTTCAAAAACATTAATATATATATTATATTATTATTATTATTATTATTATTATTATTATTATTATTATTAATAGTTATTTTTTTGTTATTTTTACATGTAATTATTTTAGTTATTTTTTTATGTTTTTATTTGTTTTTATTTATTTATTTATTTATTCAATTATTTTAGTTAACTATAAAAACCCTGTTCGGTACACAGTTACATGTGTTTGTGTTTCTGCTTGTCCACGTTCACGCGCACATGACTGGGAGTAAATGGAGCTCAGGCTGAGTTTAACCACAGCTTTAGGGAAATTAAACACACCTGATTTGTTGGTAACTTGTCATGGGAAACTCACACACACACACACACACACACACACACACACACACACACACACACACACACACACACACACACACACACACACACACACTCAGCTGTGTTGAACTGCAGTGAACAGAGACACAGAGGAGGAGAGCTGGATCCGTTCTGCTCTATTTCCATCAGGTCTCCTCTCTTTTTCACTGTCATATCTGACTGGATCTTCAAAACAAAAGCTGAGTGTGTGTTTGTGTGTCGCAGCTCCACATGCTTCTACTTTTGTCTCCACATGTACATACAATGGCACTGTTCTTCAAAAGGAAACAACATTTGGCCTGAATAAAGTACTGTTTCTGTTTGATAAATGCAGTGAATGTAGATGCTTAACCTTCATTTGATCGTCCACCTCAGGAGACTGTAACTAAATATTACATGAGATCTTGGTTTGTATTCTCCTTAAGTGTGCTGCCTTTGAATTAAAAGAAAAATGTTTGCTTGGATAATTGAACTTTGTGAAGGACATCACCAGTAAAATTGAGAAAGTATTAACAGGAAAATACATAGTTTTGATGTTTAAAGCTTAAAAAAATTAAGATAATATTTTATTTAAAATATCTGATAGTTTTTTTAACACAAGAACAAGGGATAAATAAATAAAGTTAATAAAATAATGCTTTTTTACTGGCATCTATTGCTCCATTTAACATAATCTAACCTTTTCTTTGTGTGTTATTAAATTATTAGATTAATCTAAATGTTTACTGAGGAGTTCTTTGAAAAAAAAAAAGAAAAGAAAAAAAAAACAGTCCCCCGTTTATTTTCAAGAGTGTATAAGAGTTGTATTTCAGCTGGATCAAACAAAGCATTTGTCTTTCTCTGTCTGTATTGATGGACTGAGCCTCAGTCGTTCTTCTGCAATCAAACATTCATAAAGCACGAGGCTCTGCTGTGGAGGACATCCACACAAATCAAGATCATCTCAAGACGTGTGCACTGAGGTGAGTGTCTCAGAGCTCATCACTTAATTAAGAAGGTGATTCCAGTCTAATTTAAGCAGATCATTTCCTCCTGATTTATGAGAGGGTGTGTCTGAAGATGTTTTTATGGTGTTAATCAGCTAATTCACTATATAGCAGAATTAATAACATCAACATGTAGCTTTAATAAAACGAGCACGGCTCATTTAAAAGCTCTTTGAAGAAGACTAGAAATGTCTACATGCACTGATTTCTGTCAGTCCAAATTAATCCAATCCAAGTTTTGTTTATAGTATTTTTTTTTTTTTTTAATTTTCTTTTTTTTTGTTTGTTTTTTCATTTTTTTTTTTTTTTTTTTTTTTTTTTTATTTTTAGCTAGTTTTTTTTTTTTTTTTTTTTGTTTTTTATTTTTTTTTTTGTTTTTATTTTTTGTTTTTTTTTTTTTTTTTTTTTTTTTTTTTCTTTTTTTTTTTCATTTTAATTTAAGTGTAAGTTCCAGTAATTGTACATGCTTTTTTTTTCATTTTCATTAGTTTTAGTATTTTATTGTTTCTATTTAGCTTTATATTTATTCTTATTTATTTTATATTTATACAATCTGATTGAGATTCAACAACCTTGCATTAGTTTTTATTTTACCATATTTTCATTTTTTAATTTAGTTGCCATAACAAATTTTCTAATTTTGATTTAATTATGTCACTTTTATTAGGTTTTATTTTTATTTTATTTTATTTAGTTAGCTTTATTTCACTTTTCAGTTATTTTAGTTTATTAACAAACATTTATTCATTTATTTTTTCATTTAGTTGCCAAGGCAACATTTCTAATTTTAATTTAAGTTTTTTGTCTTATAATTATATTTTACCTTATTCCAGCTGTGTCTCAGTTAATGAAAACTATTTTTAATGGTTTGATAGAAATACCAGTCAGATCGATTGAGGTGTTTACATGAAAGCTGAAGGTTGCATGTATAAATGTAGCCAGTCTCTGCGAAACAAATGCATGCAAAAGTATAACGCCCAACAATGCTGTCTAGTTTGGTTTTGAGACACAGACAGTTTAATTGATGCTTCTGTCCTGTTGGTTCATTTATCACCAGTAGAGGGACCAAACCCCTCTCTCTCTCTCTCTCTCTCTCTCTCTCTCTCTCTCTCTCTCTCTCTCTCTCTCTCTCTCCAGTCGAGCCCCTGAGCAGAGACGCTGTTATTGGAGCAGAAAGCGGACGGATCACAGACACTCCTCTTCTCTCCTCCTCTGACAGACGGAGCACATGCTCTCTCGCTCACACGGATAAAGGACCGTCACCCGTCTTCTCCTCACTGCTCTGCATCTGTGCTGGATTATCGTGTTGGAGTATCTCAGTGGAGAAGGAGATCCTCATCTTCCTCACCATCACACTCCTCCGTCAGGGACTCATCTAGCGCTCCGCTCCAGACTCCAGACTGCAGCTTCATGGGAAAGACGCTGGAGCAGCCCCAGATGTTCCCGCACTACACCTGCTACTATCCACCCTACGCTCACAGCAAGGTACAGAGACGCTCAGCTCTTCAGCGCTGCACGGCTCTCTTTGTTCTTTCTTCAGCTCAGGCTCTCTGTGATAGTGATGGATTGACTGTCTTGACACTATTAGGACGAGATGACAGTTGTCAAGTCACATTTATAGTATTTCTATAGCACTTTTATACAATACAGATATAAAAAACAGGAAAATAACAATTGAGACAAATTCAATTTCAGATGTAAAGCAGCTCTACAGAAGACAATAGAGTTATTATTCAGCCCAGTTTAGTTCAATATTGAATCAGTTCAGTGTCAGTGTTGCAAAATGAATCAGTTAGTTCAGTTTTAAAGAGTCTCAACAGAAGAGAATAGTCTCATTCAGTTCAGTTTAGTTCAACATTGACTCCAACTGTCAATGTTCAATTATTAAACAAATTTAGTCCCTAAAGCAATTCTTAAAAAACACAGTGGTGTTGTATTTCAGCTCAATTTGATGTTAATTTAATTCAGCTCAGTGATGGTGTCAATGTTGCAAATTCCTCAATTATGAAACAAATTCTAAATCAACGATAAAGCAGCTTTAAAAAAAGGCAAGTGTCATTTAGTTGAAAAATCAATGTTTATTCAGTTTAGTTTAATAAGTGTCAATGTTGCAAAGTTAATCAATTGTCAAATTAACTGAATTTACAATAAAGCACCTGTATAGAAGGCAGTAGTGTTATTATTCACCTCAATTCAGTTGTTGATTCACTTTACTTCAATAATAGTGTCAGTGTTTCAAAACTCAATTCTGAAATGAATTCAGTTTCAGCTGTAAAGCAGCTCTGCAGAACACAATAGTGTCATTATTCGACTCAGTTTAGTTTAGTTTGTTGATTCCGTTCAATGACGTGTCAATATAAATATAAACCAGCTTTAAAAACAATAGTTCCGTTATTCAACTAAATGCAAATAAACATAAATTGACTTCAGTGCTTGAGGCATTTCAGTTTATTATTTTGTTTGATCGTTTGTGTGTGTGTGTGTGTGTGTGTGTGTGTGTGTGTGTGTGTGTGAGAGAGAGAAGGAAAGAGAGAGAGGGAGAGAGGGGTCATCAGTGTGATTTACTGTGTTATACATCTGTACTACCGGCATATGATCTCTCTCTCTCACACACACACACATTCACTCAACTGTAACGCATAACACACACACACACACACACACACACACAAGTGTGATCAGGGATCACATACATGTTTACTTAGCGCTCTAAATGTGGACATTGCAGAGACTTCTATTGTTTTTATTCACAGCTAGTTACAAACGTTTAGCGTTTTTTTTACTGTATTTACTGTAAATCTGTATTTTTGTATTATTTTTGTAAATGAGGATAGTCTCAAAAGGATTTATAAATATCAGTTTATCTTTATATGTTGTTTTTTACAGATGAGGATGTCCAGAAAAGATTTTATAAAATATATAAATGTATTTGTAAATGTATATCTTCTTTTTATACTCTTTTCACAAATGAAGACATACAGAAAAGGTTTTAGAAAATAAATAAATTTATTTATAAATATATATTTATTCGCTTTTTTCCCGTTTTTAAAAATTAGGACATCCCCAAAAGATTTTTATAAATATTTCAATTCATTTATAAATATATATTTATTTAATTTATTTTTGTACTGTTTACATTTGAAGACGTCCCCAAAAGAAGGCTTTCTAAAATATATGAAATTATTTATAATTATTTATTTACATGTTATACTGTTTTTACAAATGGAAGTTTTGTCAGGTTTATCCTCATTTTTTTCATTTTAGGGTATAAATTTGTCCCCAGAATATGGTTTAGTAGACTCACACACACACACACACACACACACACACCACACACAACACACAACACACACACACACCACACACACACACACAACACACACACACATACACACACACACACACACACACACACTCTCTGCATGCATCTTCATGCTCTGAATATCGCTGTGTGTTTGGTGTGTGTGTGTGTGTGTGTGTGTGTGTGTGTGAGAGAGCGTATTTTTGCTCATGTTCCTGAACGATTTTAATGATGCACATATGAAATACTGCACATCTGTGTGCTGTTAAACACGGCCTATAAACACACAGCAGATGTTACGAGATGACGTTTGTCAGCTGAACCAAGGAGTCACATGACTGCTTCACAAAAGTATCATGGTCATACTATAGTACTTGGATATATATATATATATATATATATATTATATATATATATATATTATATATATATATATATATATATATATATATATATAGTACTTTTATATATATATATATATATATATATATCATAGTATTAAATGACTGGCATATTCATATAGTAATGTAATACCGTGGTATCATGTGCAGATTCTTCTTCTTTATTCTGTTTGTGTGTTTAAGATTGTTATGAATGCATCCAGCGTCTCTGAACATTCAGTCAAATGCAGAAACTGTGACACTGAACACTGACCTTTAATATCTGATCAATAGAGGGCGGCAGCACTGCGGACGTTAGCTGTGATTTCCCATGATTCTCCTCTGAGACCAAACATCTGTGACATCATAACTTTGATATCAGAGTTTGGTCAGTGATCTCTGACAGCCTGTGCTCTCTCTTTCACACACACACACACACACACACACACACACACACACACACACACACACACACACACACACACACACACACACACACACTAGTTTGTCTGTTATGGTGTTTTACTGTACATTGACTTATTTTAATATAAACCTTTTTATATACACTACTGTTCAGAAGTTTGGGGTTGGTGATATTTTTATATCTTTACTGTCACTTTTGATCAGTTTAATGCATCCTTGTTGAATAAAAAAAACAAAAAATTCTTACTGACCCCAAACTTTTACAACATTAAATCACAGGAATGAGATTAAAAAGTGCCATGAAATAAGGATTCATTTACTGTCCTTCAGACGTCATGTATTAATTGGTCTGGGATCAGGCTCAAAATATTCCTGTAATAAAACAGCCTAGTAAAAGATGACATCAGTTATTAAGTCATTATACATGCATATGCTAATGAGGGACACAAAGGACGTGTGTTTAGCAGAGCAACCTTCATCCTCAGCCAATCAGATTGAGTCTCATTCTTCAGGAAGTTACAGTCACCGTCCAGACAAACCGGACAAAAACAAACCATTAAAAATAGTTTCACATCCCTTGTTGAGAGGGAACGGATGAGATCCAGGGTCATTTTAGTATTGTTTATATATTATTATAGTGTATATATTTTATATATGGGGGAAATGCATTTAATTAATATTTGAATTGGCTTTTATATATATATTTCTTATTTTTTGTTTATTTTTGCCTTTGTTCTTTTTTTAATATTATATAGTTTTATTTTTTTAGTTTGTTTTCCGTTATTTATTTTTTAGTACTTAAACCTAAACTTATTCAGCTAGTTTCCCAGAAGTATTATGTTAATATATATATATATAGCTGAAATATATATATATATAATTCTATATTATTAAATAAAATTTTAGATAATAATTCTAATTTTTAGATAACCACATTTCTAATTTCCATTTGGATTCAGTTTCTCATCCAATATTTATATTTTCTTTTAGCTTTATTTCAGTTAAATGTTTAAAAATACAGTTTTAAAAATAGTTTGTTTTATTTTGATTTAAACTTATCAGCAATTTTAGTACTTCAACTTAAACTTTGTTGCAATTAATTGCCAAAAATATTATTATATTTATATCATAGTATTATTTATATAAAATTTAAATATTAAATGGAAAACTTTAAAATGGATATTAGAAATGTTGCAGTTTGAGTTATTTTTGTTTTCCATTTAATTTTTGTATTGTATTTTATCTTAATTTGTATTTTATTTATAAAAACACCATTGAGAAGAGGAGGAAACTCAAGAGAAACTCCAGAATCATTCACGGAAACACACAAATTATTGTGTGTGTGTGTGTGTGTGTGTGTGTGTGTGTGTGTGTGTGTGTGTGTGTGTGTGTGTGTGTGTGTGTGTGTGTGTGTGTTCAGGTTGGCTGATGGGAGGCTGAGCTCATGTTTGGCGGTGTTTAATGATCTCAGGTTACTCTTGTGTATCTTGGCTGTATATTTGTAGAGTTCCAGTAAGAGCTTGTCTAGTTTTTGGTTTTATATAAGAATAGGTTCATCTGAGAGCTGTGGATGATACACATAAAACACACACACAGCTGTGGTTCTGATTAGCATGATAACAGCAGGAGCACTAGCAGATGTGCACATTCACATTCATGAGAGAGAGTGACGTCACATCTGTGCAGATTTAACGAAGGACTCGTCATCATGAAAACCTGTCATGGGCCCTTCCACATTTCCAGGGTTCTCAGATATGATTTTGCCATTTAATTTTCTACAGTAGCGAAAGAAAAAATCCACAATAACATTTCCATGAATTTTCCAGGGTTCTCAGATATGATTTTGCCATTTAATTTTCTACAGTAGAGTAATCGGATGAGAGAAAAACATCAAATTTACAGTCATTCCATCAACGGTTGCTTTAGAAAAACCCTAACAGCAGCGTTAACTAGTTTTTTGTAATTGTGGAAACATCATCAGTCTGTGAATAACAGGTTTGATGTGGAAACAGCAGAGAATGTGAGAAAAAAAATGTCTTTATGGATATTTAAAATATAAGATGTTTCGTTGAGGCTTTAGCTGATTTAAAATATATTATACATATTATATGTAAATTCATTAACAATCAAAAGTTTGGGGTCAGTAAGTCAGTAAACCCTTTTTTAAAGAAATTAATATTTTTTTATTCATCAGGGATGCATTAAAGTGATCAAAAGTGACAGTAAAGATATTTATAATGCTACAACATATATTTAAATTATATTTCAAATAAATGCTGTTCTTTTGAACATTCTATTTATCTGTGAATCCTGAAAAATAAAATGTATCACCGTTTCCACAAAAATATTCATTAGCACAACAGTTTTCAACATTGATAATAATCAGAAATGTTTCTTGAGCAGCAAATCATCATATTAGAATGATTTCTGAAGATCATGTGACACTGAAGACTGGAGTAATGATGCTGAAAATACAGCTGCACATCACAGAAATAAATTACAGTTTAACAGATATTCACATAGAAAATAGTTATTTTTAATTTGAATAATTTCACAGTTTTACAAATTTTACTGTATTTTTGATTAAATAAATTAATGACACTGCATAAAACATTTCACCAGATCAGACGTTAGAAACATTTCAGACTGATTGATAGTGTTCAGTAGATGGTTGTGTTTCTGTCTGAAATGAGCCGTTTGTGTTTTTGTAGTCCAGAGGCAGTTAATGATGATATAGAGCTTGTGTGTGTGTGTGCGTGTGTGTGTGTGTGTGTGTGTGTGTGTGTGTGTGTGTGTGTGTGTGTGTGTGTGTGTGTGTGTGTGTGTGTGTGTGTGTGTTTGTTTGCCGCTGTTACCTTGACCTGCACAGATTGAGGAGTGACCCAGACCTCCACATTGAAGATTCAGAAAAACCAATCAAATTTAATGTTTTTGTGTATGAATGACTCCTAGTGTGTGTGTGTGTGTGTGTGTGTGTGTGTGTGTGTGTGTGTGAGTGTGTGTGTGTGTGTGAGTGAGATGAGATGGGCTCAGGGCTCAAATGAATGTATCATCATTTATAGATTCAGTTAAAGACCTCTCCATGTTCAGAGTTGATCATTCACCGTGTGTTCATCTGTAGCTAAACCTGATGTGGCCTCTCTTTAGGAACATTTGAGGACGTGAGATTTAAACTCTCAATTAAGTTTTTTTAGTTTCCGTAACAGAGTAAAAAATAAAAAGGTAATTGTGACTTCTTGTTTAAAAATTTATGAGAAAAAGGTGTGAATTGTAGGATAAAGTCACAGTTACCTTTAAATATATATATTTATTTTAATACTGTGGCAGAAACGAGTTTCCATATACATATTCCATATCCATATACATATACTTCCATATTCAATTTATCACTGGAAAAAAATGGTGTACGATTTACTTTTTGCTCAGATATTGCGGAGTAAAAAAAAATACAAAAAAAATGAATTTTATGTTAAATTTTGAAGTAAAAAAAATACTAAATAGTCTTTTCTTGTAAAATATAGGCCTATTGCAATAATGTTTGATTTAAATTTGAAACTTTCATAATCATACTCATACAGTCTACAAGGTCATTTGCTGATTTTGTATCTCACAGCAGATGTGTATTAGTGCCTATAACTTAATTTGTATGCATTTTGTTTATTTTTTTTTTTATTTGTTTTGATGTGAATTTTGAGTTGTTTGGGGAATACTTTTTGGCTCTGAATCAAAGCTAGGGTTCTGAAGGGGTTTGACTGGTTCGTGAGCTCTGAATGTCTGTCAGTTAAAGATAAATGATGCTTTATTTCAGTCTCTGGAAACAAACAGACCAGAAGCAGAAATTACACCGAGTCGACTTCACAACAGCAGATGTTCATGTTTTGATGCTCAGACTGTGTTTAGACTCATTTCTTTATCAGGTGTTGATGCTGCTTTAATATTTCAGGTTCTGTGTGTCTTCAGCTCTGTGTACTGCATCTGTGACATGAATTATGAATGAAATGTTTAGTATTTGATTTGTAGAGTTGTCTAACTCGTTTCAGAGGTAGGACTACATTTCTAGGTGGATGAATCTTAATATTGAACAGGATTTTATCATGAGCTGGGGTTTAATTCTGAGCTTTAGGTGAGAAAGTAACACAACTGATGGAGTCTAAACATGAAAACACAAACGCTAAAGTGTGTGTGTGTGTGTGTGTGTGTGTGTGTGTGTGTGTGTGTGTGTGTGTGTGTGTCAGTCCTTCCTGTGAGAATCATAAAAGACTCTGTAAGAATGCAGCCAATTAAACACGAACTGTCCCTCAGCGACACACACACGTGTCTGTCCTAATATATGACACTGAGTCTTCTGGGTGATGTCGTCTTTGTTCACTGAATCTGTGGTTGTAATGAGATCAGATGAAGGATGTGTGTTCAGAGTCTCTGTGACGCTCTTCTTTGCCGGATGCAATTAACGTTGTGTTGTTACCACCCACAGTAAGCTAGTGCTGAACTGAAGGGATGTTTATGTACATTAGTGATCCTGGCAGCTGTGATTGGGGTTGGATGAATAAATTTTGAATCAATTATTTTTTTTTATTATTTTTTTTCTATTTTTGTTTTAGAATTTTTGTTGTTTTTTTATATATTTTTAGATTTTCTTTTTTTGTTGTTGTTTTTAAATGTTTATATAGTTTTTATTAATATTTTAATTTTAGAACATTTAGTTAAACTAAGTAAAAATTATAAAATTTGCCTTGTTTAACTAGCTGAAATAAAAGAGTTTTTTTTTTTAACTATAATAACCCTGCCTTGAATTCAGTGTTAATTAATATATATATATATATATATATATATATATATAACTTTTATATATATATATATATATAACTTTTTATTTTGTTTTATTCTTGAATTCAACTTTTTTATTTGTAATTAGTCTTTAATTAATAACAATAAAAATATGAATAATTCCATTAATTAATTAATTAATTAATTAATTAATTAATTAATTAATTAATTTATTTATTTATTTATTTATTTATTTATATTCTTATGATACATCTAAGAAACATGAATCCAATAAAATTTGTACCACTTGCTGTCTTTCAGTCATTATCTGGCTGCATTTCTGTGCATATGTGCAAGTTGCATTTAGCACATATTTCTCTCCATGATTGCGCCGTTATCTTATTTGCATGTAATCAAACGGTCTCTTCCTGTCTAATTGGTCAGCATCAGCTTGTGGAGCAGATCAAAAGTCTGACTATGTGACATTACTGCTGCTTGTATTTGTGTTTTATATAGTGTCTCAGCTTTACTCTTGTCCTCTCCTGACAGACTGAGACACATGAACGTCTCACAGAAGGACATGTATCATCTCTTTTCCTCCCTCAGCAGCATGTGGTTTATTCTGCATGCGTATTGCATCTGTTTCAGCATGTGGCAAGCTAGTAAAGTGTGCGGTTGGATCCTTTCTGCCTCATTGTGTAAACTCCTGACCTTTAAAACAAAGCTGATCACAAGGGTGGGACGTTCACATTCCTACAGACAGACGGCAGCCAAGAGAGAGCAAAGGATCGTGGGAGAGAGACAGAGACACAGGAATCGGGTGAAGAAGTCTAGTTCAGTCTGGATGCGTTTGTATCTGTACAGACAGTAACTCATACTGCTGTCTGAACCAGAAACACGCTTCACAATTTAACATGCAGAATAGTGTCATACTATTTCCCACAACCAAAATTGCTATTTAGTATTATATATCAGTTTTTTCAGCATCATTAAGAATTTTTGTATATTGTTTGAATAAAGTTTTAGTAATTATTTTGAGTATAATATATGTATAAATTGAACCAAATTTTTATTTCAGAATTTTATTGCTTCAACTTAAATGTATTTCAGTTAGTTGGCAAGGTAATATTTCTATATATTTTATTTCTATATAATATCATTATTTATTTTTTCCATCAATATTTGTTTTTTTATTTATTCATTTATTTATTTTCAGATTTATTTTAATTATCAGAAGAGGTAAATGAATATAAAATGGCATTAAATGTGAACTAGAGCAGTTTTATTTTTATTTATTTATTTTATTTATTTACTTTGTCGTACACCAATTGGTCTTTTGAGAGAGGCTTTTTGTTGAACTTGAATAAAATTATTTTGTTTAGTTCATTTTGGTTAATCACGCCCTCTCTCTGTCTATCAGCCATATGCCCCGCCCCCGCAGCCGATGGCCCCGCCCAGTCCAGGAAGCAGCAGCTGTAGTCAGAGTGCATTGGAGCATCTCAGTAAAACCAACCTGTACATACGAGGACTTCCACCTGGAACCACTGACCAGGACCTCATCAAACTCTGCCAGCCGTGAGTGCACACACACACAGACAGTTTTTGGTTTCTGAAAGCAATAAACAAATTAATAAAGAGAATAAATAGAGATACAAGACATGAAGAATGATTCACATAAAGACTGGAATTCGTACAACTCATAAACAAACAAAAAGAAAAAAAATAAAGCAACAAAGCCGACGCTTTCAAAGGCATTCCACTCATCAATATATAAAACAATCACAATAAATAAAAAAGAAAAGAACAAGGAAGAAAATCACTTTAAATAACACTAAAAAGTATTACAAAACAACAACAACAATAACTCTACTGACCCACAGGTGCTGAGGCTCCTCACAGAAGGAGTGATCACCAGAACTAGTGTTTTTCTTTTTTTCCTTTTTACTCTTATGAGTTTACATCTCACAATTTTTCTTGCATTTTTTAATTTATAGCTGTAGATTGTGCATTTACAGGCCTCCATGGTATTTAAGCACACTGTGTACTGTATCCCACAATGGAGTGCGCTCAACTGGACCTTCTGTTTCAATGTGACATCAAGCATGATTTCAAACATGATTTTAACTGTAATGCTGAGCGCTTGACTGACACACACGCTGCAGTCTGCTGTGCATTTTCATTATGGTTCAGCAGTTTTATAGGTTCTAATGTCATGCTTCAGTATTTTTAGATCATAGAAACAGAAAGTTCTGTATATTATTTTTGTGTAAGTAAAGTTAACTTTTCAACTTTTAATGAGACCAAGAGTGATGATACTGTAAAACGCCTGCCTCACTGTCCCCACAGAACAACACACACACACATGGTTTCCCAGCGGACACAAACAGTATGTCTGTAATGAGATGTGCTTATGGCAAACACAGTCTCCCATGAGGACGAGCTGTGTGTTTGGAGCTTGAAGGCATGTTCACACACAACAAACTCAAACATTTGGAAATATTTTTCCTATAGCATGATGCTGATGGGTATATTTTTGTTTTTCTGTGTTTTAATGATATCCACTATTATAATTTTAATAATATTTTTAATTAGCTTTCTCTCTTACATTTTCAGTTTTCATTAAAATTATTTTATGTGCTTTTGTTATTTTTTAAAAGTTTGGTTTACTGTTTAGGTTTTAAACATTTTTATTTTAGTTTATTTTTATTTCAATTTTAGTTTTTACTTCAGTTTTTATTTATTTTATTACTTAAACTGGTCTCAGTTAGTTGCCAAGACAATATTTCTGGTTTTCATTTTTCATTTATATTTTTCGAATGTTACTTTTAACTTTTACTTAATTTTACTTGATTCACTTTACTTTAAAATATTAACACTTAGTATAAATGTGACTTTCATCTAATATTACTTTTTTTTTCATTTAAGCTTTTATTTCAATTAAGAAAAATTGTTTTAATAATTTCTGTTTTAGTTAACGATAATAACCCTGTTGGTTTTTGATTGGATTGTGAAATGACATACAGGCCGATCGGAATGATGTCAAGTGAGCATATCATGTGAATAAAAGTGTAAAAAAAACCATAATAAATGCACATATGAATCAATCACAGTAAGACAAGTAACATACATTAAGAAAGTAAATAGGGTCAGTTTTGATTTCATGCTGACTTATAGACATATAGACATTCAAAAAAACTGACAAAAAATTGACAAAACACACAAGACTAAAACTTTAACTTAAAGTGGAAACAGAAAATATTACAATAGAATCGAATTCAAAATATTAACAAAAACTATTATAGTAAATCAATCATACTAAAATAAGATCTTCTGCTACACAAATATAATATACAAACAAAATCTCAAATGTATAAACTGTTTGTGCATCTGTAAACTGTATAATTTTTATTATGTTAATCATTTCTATCCTCACAGATATGGGAAAATTGTGTCTACTAAGGCCATCATGGACAAGAACACAAACCAGTGCAAAGGTAAACACCTGTTTTTATGTTTTTATTATATAATATTGAATCGCTAATGTGGTAATTGCGCTAGTGAAGCGGACTTGTCTGCTTTTAGCTTTATATAGGAATGGGCATTTTTCAAAAATATTGTATTCAAATATTTGGGCTTATAAAAAAATATTTGAATGTTTGTTTATTTAAATGATGTTTAATGAGAAAATGTTATTTTTTAATAATCAGGTTTTTGACACCATATCTGAACAAGCTTATGATTAGGAATTATACACAACAATGTTCTACAACAACGTTACGTTATATCTCAAGGTTTTCTATTAGTTGAAAATATATATATATATATATAGTATATATATATATAATATATATATATATATATATATATATATATATATAAATAAATAAAGAAAAAAATCAAGCTTAAGCAGAGCAAATGGGAAAATAAAGCAGACTCTACAAATTACAGCACAGAATGTAGATAGACTCGTGTCGGCCTATGTTTGTCATGTTTATATTGTTTGAGAAAAACAATAATATCCACATGCTCACATGTGAAAGCTTGCTCCTCAGTTTGATAACAAGAATGCACAGTGACACAGACGTTTCAGAGACTCAAAGATATCAGTTTTCTAAGCAAAGTTTCTTACAGCGCTGTGTGTTTTCTGTTCTTAAAACACTCTCACTCAGGGAAACTTAAAGGAAGCATATGTCTTAACAAGATCATTTCGCTATCATATCAGCTCTCTTCTCTTCTTCGCCTTTGATCAAAAGTGATTCCATTTTGTAAGATCATTTTAATCAAAGTAATTCCAAACTTTGCGAAGCAGATGACATTCTGTGATCAGCTTGTTAACACACTCCACTTTAGTTGGGAAGGTTACTTTGGAAAGTAATAGGATACAGATTACAAGTTACCCTGTTTAAAATGAAATAAGTAGTGTACTACTTTATTAAAGTAATGCAACTGATTACATTTGATTACTTTTTTAAGTTTCTAATGTTTTCAACTGTTAATCCTTTTGAAACTTTTGAAGCAGAAAGGGTTAACCTTACAGTCGAACTGAACACTGATTACTGTCAGACTTTCAAATCCTCCATCACTTGAACTAAGATTTTAATAATGTAATTTAAAGCACAGCCCCCACAAAATCAGACTCCAGCACCTCTTTTTACTTTGAGACCATTCTGAGGTTAAATACGGATTTAAAATCACAACAAGAAATAGCTTAATAGCTGTAATGCTGTTTTTAAAATCGAATATTTGCATAGTTATGACAGGAAACACAGGAATCTAACAATACTTTGGAAAAACAGTTAATCTTGAAAAAATAAAGCATATACATAAACCAAGTAGGAAATAAAACAGTTATTGAATAAGCGTATGTCCAAAATTCCTGAAACATTGATGTCTCATATTTTAGAGCATTTAATGTAATTTATAAAATAATTCAATTAAATTGGTATGTGGGTGTGTGTAAATATTCACATGTAACCCTCTTTATAATCTTTAACATTTTTATAAGTAACTGTAATTTAATTTCTTAGTAATTGTAACTGATTACAGTTACATTTATTTTGTAATTAAATTACATAATTCCATTACATGTTACAGATGCATGATCTTCTGTAGGTCTCACTTATGTGTAGATGTTTATGAGTTGATCATCTGTCAGTTACGCTACTGAAGAGATGTTTTATCTGTTTCTTCAGCATTTCGCATCGTGAATTGAGTTTTTATGATGTTGTGCTCTTGTTTGAACACATCCTGTGTAAATCAGGGTCATAATAGTTAACTAAAACCATATAAAACATTTCTACTCAAAATAAAACAAACTTCTAATAATAAACTAATTTTCACATTTAGAAATTGCTAGTCAATTTCACAAATAATTATAAAGAAATGGCAAGTAGCTTACTGAATTAAACATGATATTTTGAATTATAAAAGACTAAAATGGCATTTTCTTCCTAAAATCTTCCTAAAACATGGTGAAAATGAATTCCATTAAAATGCATCACAACTCCAACTAACCCGTGTCTCACATTCATGTTTTTTTTTTTTTAACTAGCCCTTCTATAACTCTTTTTATCAATTGTTTCACTCTTAAAACTTTCCAATAATATGATTTTTTTTCCCAGTGTGTCAGTGAGGAAGGATTTGAGGATTTGATCTGTGAAGAGGGTCTTATAACCTATTTTCTCTCTAATTAAACCTTCATCTCTCCTGGATAACAGGCTGCCACTGACAGGCTTTAATCCAAAGACTGCATGTGTGTGTGTACTCATTTAATCTGCCATGAAATTTTAATTAACACCAGTGTGACCCTTATCTGCTGATACAGCCCCGAGAATGAAGGTGTGATGGAAAATAAAGGACGAGTGAGGGATTGTGGGAAAGAGCGACGCTCATAAATATCTCAAAACTCATTAATCAGGTTTGCGGGTTTCCTCTCGGCTCACGTGCTGATGGATGAGGTCAGGAAAAATGAGGAACATGAAGGAGGAAAGTGAAGTCGAAGGGTTGTTGCCATGGAGATGAAGGGTTTAATGCAAGATGATTCCTGAGGGTCTTCAGGTGTTTTTCGAACACTGTTTGGTTAAAGGTGATCCGATAATGAAAAACACTTTTAGTTAGTTTAATTTTAATTTCCTATCTTCAAAAAGTACAGTGGAATAGATTCTGATAGGTCTTGGTTTTCCTGAATGTGGGTAACAAAGTTTGACTGCATTTAGACATGATCCACTCAAGGCTCTGGAGCCGGATTCACCAAAATCTTCTTAAGGCAAAACACTACAAGCAAAATCATTATTTTTCATGTGCTGGTCAGTTTTTTTTTTTTTAGGATTTAGACTATTTGGCTTTTCATGACATGCTGTTTCAGACTAGTGGAGAAAAAAAAACATCTATACCTTCTAAACAACATTTTTGTTTTTTTTTATTTTTGCACTTTATCTATTTGCGTCTGTAGATTTTAATTACATACTTTTCTTTAGGAAGTTTTTTCTCCACTTCAGCAGTACTTACAAACACCAAAATTTACAGTTTTATTCCTCCCTATATTCTGAAGGTTTTTACTGAGGGGTTTGTTCAAATATCATTTGCATAATTTTATTTTTGCATTTTATCTATTTGCGTCTGTAGATTTTAATTACATACTTTTCTTTACAAAGTTTTTTCTCCACTTCAGCAGTACTTACAAACACCAAAATTTACAGTTTTATTCCTCTCTATATTCTGAAGGTTTTTACTGAAGGGTTTGTTCAAATATCATTTGCATGATTTTATTTTTGCACTTTATCTATTTGCGTCTGTAGATTTTAATTACATACTTTTCTTTAGGAAGTTTTTTCTCCACTTCAGCAGTACTTACAAACACCAAAATTTACAGTTTTATTCCTCTCTATATTCTGAAGGTTTTTACTGAAGGGTTTGTTCATATATCATTTGCATGATTTTATTTTTGCACTTCCTAAAAATGTGGTGAAAATGTATTTGTTTTCTGTCTGTTGACAGTGTATTCTGACTTATGGAGTGATAAAAAGAGAAATCCAAAATCTCCTCTACGAAAACCTTTAACTCAAACATGACAACAAAACCATACAAGAATTTTGAACCAGTGTTCTGGTTTATGTTCTGAAAATGTATGCAAATATTTGCTTATTTAATTAGGTAATTCAAAAGATGTTTGCAATTTTTAATGTAATCAATCAGCTGGGAGAAGTATGGTGAAATCTATTAGTTATTTTTTATATTCACTTGGGATGTATTGCCTTAAGAAAGAAATTTTAAAAATTCTGAAAGTAAATTCCAGGTAATAATGTAAGAATGTGCAATTATTGAAAACAATCTTAAGACGTTATCAAATATTTTATTTGTTCTTTAGAAGAAAATGACAGGCTTAGGCATTGTCTAATTGTTTTGCAGTTGTTGTTAAAGACTCGCTGATGAAATCAATAAAAACACCCCAAAGTCTGTGCTTTTGTGTTTGATGGGTGTTAAGCACTTGGTGTAATGTTTTAAATAGTTCATTTAAAAATATTTTAAATGTTATTTTTAAAGACCCTGTCTTAATTGTTGCTAAATTTCAAAATTAGCAAGAAGAGATCACTCATAATAATAACTGATCATTGTTTATATTATTTATCATAGGCTTCAGAGAAATTGCGCACGTCACTAATAATACTGGTATGCATTTGTTGCAAGTGCTATGTCGTAATGCTTATTATATGAAGCAATCCAATAAATTCATTGAACATCTTACCTGAACAGATTTAAGACAAGTCGGATGTTATATTTTAAAAAGCTATGTAAAATGATTTTTAAGAATTTTTTTCTGAAGTTTTGTTTTAAGAACAGCCTTAAGAAAAAACAAAATATAACATTCTTAAGTATTTTTGGGGATGTAGGAATAGGAAAATAAGATTGTTTTGTGACTTTGATTCATGCATAATTGTTTCAAAGAATCAAATTCCATGTGAAGTGATTGGTCGCATGTCAGTCACATGGGCTTTTCCTGCTAAGGGGCCGGTTCTTGGTCAAATAAGTGAACTGGACTTGATAATCCTATTCATGTGATATCACATTAGTGTTCTGCTGTGTCTGTAGGTTATGGTTTTGTGGACTTTGACTGTCCGGCAGCAGCACAGAAGGCTGTTTCCTCTCTGAAGGCCACCGGTGTGCAGGCGCAGATGGCAAAGGTAAGACATCTCCATCCCCTCATCATCCTCAGGGCTGTTTAAACCCTACGTGACCCGATCAAGTTCTGAGTACTGAACATTTGGTTCACTGAACGTAAGTCATTGATGAGTCAGAGTGAGTACAGTATGTTGAGATGCAGAGCAAGTGAATGTCTTTCATTATGTAACAGATACAAACCAATGTTTCTGAAAGAAGTTTCTTATACTCAGCAAAGCTGCATTTATTTGATCAAAAATACAGTAAAAATGTGAAATATTATTGTAATGTAAAATTTTTCTATGTGAATATATTGTAAAACGTAGTTTATTTCTGTGACGCGCAGCTGTATTTTCAGCATCATTACTCCAGTCTTCAGTGTCACATGATCTTAAGAAATCATTCTAATATGCTGATTTGCTGCTCAAGAAACATTTCCGATTATTGTCAATGTTGAAAACAGTAGTGCCGCTGAATATCTTTGACAGTGAAAGAGGTGCTTGAGATTCAGAAAACATTGATTGTCAATCTCAAATTAAATATTATATGAACTAGTTGATGATGTGCATTCAAACAGACATTTGATGTGTTTGAAAACAGATATTTTTCATGCAGCAACATCAAGGTTATGGTTTGATTCCCAGAGAATGCTTGAATTGATAATATATAAAATAGCATGAATGCAGTGTCTCTTTGGATAAAAGCTAGATGTTTACAGTGTTATTTTAGTGTCATTGAGATACTATTATATATTTTCAATTACTGTAGGTTCAAATATTACTTTTTATTATATTATTTTTTTAACATTTGTTTTTTTTAATAGTATTATTTTTATTTTTGCACGTTAAACTAAATGAAAATGAGAAATGTTGCCTTGTCAACTAGATGTAAAGGTACGTTTTTATATTTAATTTTATTTCAGTTCATGCTTCTTTAATGTAGCAAATTTCTTATGGTTTTAATGTTTTATCATGATGATGTTCTGAGAACTAGTGTATTTTTTCTACTAGTTCCCACAATGAAAACCATTAGGTTAGTCCTCTAAAGCTTAAGTCATGGTTGTTCAATATTAATGTGAAGTGCATCCTGTCTTTCCTCCTTTGTGAGTGTGTGAAAAACTGCACTTCCTCTCTCTCTCTGTCTTTCGTTAGTGATTGACAGGCAAGTTGGGTGTTTATTAGTTGGTCAAACAGATTTTCTGACACACACACACAGAATCAGGCGACGTGATTGACTCTAAAGGAAGATTCAGAGGTGATGAGATCTGGTTTTCATGCTGTCTCTTCACATGCATGAGCTCTAGTTTGTGATGTACTTGATGCTCATGTAAACTGATGCTTTATCCAGGTACTCTCTGAATCTGCAGTCAGATCGGGACTGATCCGGTGCATGTAAACAGTCTGATGATTCTGAGAGTCAAAGTTTGTTTGTGCATCTCGTATTAGGCCTCAAACTGTGCATGAGCTGTAATTAGACCAGCGAGGCAGGGGGACCGTCCCACAATGCATCTGTCTCCTCTGGGAGACCACAACTCCCTCTGTTTGCCCTTCAAAACTTAAAATCTGTTCCAGAGCCAGATGACATCAGTGGTTTCAGAGGTAGTCAAAGTTAATCATTTTCTACAGCTTATGAAATCTGTTGTAGATCCGAACTTCTGTTTTATCTTTTATTATCTTTCATATTGGCTTTTTCTGCAGTTTTTCCATTTTTCTGGTCTGATTCAGTGGGTTCACTAATCATATGATAATGAGATGCTAATCAAATGTAAATGTTCTCCCTCTTCTGGAATGGCAGGATGATCCGGTGTTCATTAGGCCTGTCTCTGTGCTGTTTTCCATAGGAACAGAGATTTGAATTTATTCCCATGATGCTTTGTGTGAATAACTGTATCACATGCATCACTGTAACACACTGTAAACAATCAACATGTAGCATGAGGTACTAAACCATAACTAAACTTGAGTATTTTGCATTGATTGTAAGGCTAAGATCAATTACTGAATCTCAGTAGTAAAGTAAAGACTCTGCTAGACAGTAAAGAACACATTAACATGATGTAAAGCATAAATGTGTCTTATGCTTCATCTGCATTCCTCCCCAATTAACTGCTGCCGTCTGACTCCAATTAGTGTAATTACAGCAGCAGGGGTTTCTGGGAAACTGAGACACTAATCTGAGACAGTGAAAGATGCAGAAGTTTCTAAAGGTGTTTACAGGGGCGTCTTTTCATGAGAGGAACAGGGAGAGTTTAATAGAGAGCGAATGAGAGGAAATGAAACGAGGAGCGATGTGATTGAGCGTTTAAACTCACATTTACCTCTTGATTAGAACAGATTTCAATCGCTGGTCACATGCTCGGACTCATTATTGATGTCATATTCAACAGACACACACAAACATAATCATCAGAGCGTCTGAAAGCCCATATTTGTGGAGACCAAGTGTGTGTTTACGTCTGTTTACACAACAGAATGAAACACACACACACACACACACACACACACACACACACAGGATGAAACACACACACACACACACTGACAGAGTGGTATGTTTGTTTTTTTAGTGTGACAGTCATTCCATCATTCAGATCACATTGATTGAAATACATGCCAGGCACAGACGGAGATACGGGTATGAAAAAATGCCAGGCACAGACGGAGATACACATACACACACACATGTACACACACACACACAACACACACACACACACACAACACACAGATCACATTGAACACATACAGTACATGCCAGTGACAGTAGTAGATACGTGTAAGATGAAGTATGTAAGTATTTGTGTTATTTTTATTTAAAAATAATTTAGAAATGAATTATAATTTGAAAGTAATTTCATTTTAAATTATATGTTTTAATTATAATTACATTATTTATTAATATTATATATGTAATTATTAAAGTTTTTTATTTTTTTAAATTTATGTTTTAAAATAATTATATATATATATATTATAAATATAATATATATATATAGATATATATATATATATATATATATATATATATATATATATCTGTATTTCTGTATTATAGTGGTTAAATGATATACATAAATTAAGAAATATGATTTAAATCTTATGTATATTAGTAGTGTCAAAATTAACGCATTAAGGCATGCAATAATTTTTTCCAGTTTAACACTCTAAAAATATTTAACTCTAACACAGGGGCAGAACTAGGTTTGGCCACTCCACTCACAACTGCTGCTTCTGTCTCTTTTTTTCTTGACAAGAATTGCATTTATTTAGACGCAGAACGTCTTTGCGACCACACGAAATTGGGGAGACTTTTATTTAGCTCCAACATAAACGTCTTTAGGTGACGAGGAGCTTCAGTAGAAACAACACTTCGGTCAGTTGAGATGTATGTCAGTAAAAAACAAATGTCCGTTATACTGTGCTCATAGTGACGTGCTGCTTCATTGTACGAACAAACACAATGCCGTCAGTATGATATTGCAAGCAATGTCATAGTAAAGTGCAAAAGAAACTATGAGCATGCAATGTCAGCAGTTATGTCAGCAGTTAAGTCATGAAGTTACGAAAAAAGCTGCCTTAAAGCTGTGCATGTTTGTAAATATGTGTTATATATGAGTCAGATTTAAGAACACATCTCTGAAATGCAGTGGTTTTCCAAACTGTCCTGGAGCAGCAGCACTGTCTCCTTCATCTAACACACACCCGATTCAACTCTCAGCTCATTACAGAGACTTTAAGAGCTGAAGTGAGTCAGAAAAGGTAAAGAGTTATGAGAAACTATGATGTGTGTCAGATCCGCCTCATGTTCAGCAGCAGCAGCTCTTAAAGCAGCTGAAATAACCTCATAACAGCTGCTGTGATGTCTGTCAATCGAAGAACAAAAGAAAAAAGAGCAAATCAATCACTTTTGTAGTTTTTAGGATTTATATAAATTTAATGTAGAATTTAATGTTTGATAAGTTTATTCAGTTTCTATATATTTCCTTCTTGCTGAAGGGCGCAAGTAGCTAAATATAAAATTTATTATGATGGGTTTATGTGAAGATTGCTGTTCAATTAAATTAGAAATTATCATTTTTTTAAAGTCTAATAAATGTTAAAATTTTTATAAAATTAAAATGATTATAGTTAGTTATTATTTTAAAACCATTAAATAAATTATAGTTACTTGAAATAATATATATATATATATATATATATATATATATATATATATATATATCTATATATATATATATATATATATATAAACATGTTGAAACCATTAAAAAAACATTACTTTAAATCAAAATAATATATAAAAATAAAATTAGAAATTGCCATGGTAACATTTCTCATTTTAATTTGGTTTAACTTGAAGAACTAAAATTACTAAAAATAAAAATGAATAATAAAAAAAAATTGAAAATTGTTGAAAAATTGAAAAATATTTATATTTGAAAAAAAATAAAAAAATAAAAACTTTTAAAGTTCAAGTGAAGACGAAAATATAAAGATAAAAACTCATTTAAAGTATTAAAAGTCCATCAGTGATACCAAAATAACACTGGTTTGAAGTTTCCTCTTTCAAACTGACAGTTTCATCATAGATTGAAGTGTTTCAGTAACCTGAATGATCTGTCTGTGTCTGTGTGTGTGTGTGTGTGTGTGTGTGTGTGTGTGTGTGTGTGTGTGTGTGTGTGTGTGTGTGTGTGTGTGTGTGTGTGTGTGTGTGTGTGTGTCTGTAGCAGCAGGAGCAGGACCCCACTAACCTGTACCTGTCTAATCTGGCCGTCTCTGTGGATGAACAGGAGCTGGAGGCGCAGCTCAGACCCTTCGGTCATGTGATCTCCACGCGGATATTACGGGACGCCAGCGGCATGAGCAGAGGCGTCGGCTTCGCCAGGTGTGTGTGCTCATATATTAAACCCTCAGAGTGTTTCATTGACTTTACAGAAGTTGTGTGTGTGTATGTGCGTGTGTGTGTGTGTGTGTGTGTGTGTGTGGTCAGAGGATGTGGATTTATTCTGTGCTAATGAGGGTTATAAACAACCTCTTCATTTCAACAGCTACAGTTTATGACTAATACTGATGCTTATGAGCGATTAATATTCAGAGTCTCAGGACACAATAATGTTTTTGTGCAGCCATTGGGTAATTTTCTGGATTTTATAAAAAAAATATATAACAACAACCAGTGTGAATTTATATTTATTTATATTAATGCTAATAAAGTGTGTTGAAAAGTCTTAAACATATATACAATTTTGAATAACAATCTGCCTGTATAGTATATTTGTACATTTGCATTTTATTACAATATATTTTATAAGTTTATTTGTATTTTTATAACACTAATATTGTTTATATTAATTTAAATAAGTATTATTTATTTTGTCTCCTAAGTGTTACTATTACATCTCTGTGCTAATTTATAATTTGTATTATTATTCCTCATTTTATTATTATTATAGTTTATTATAATTTTATTTTGTTTTGAATCAGTATTGTTAATTTGTATTTATTTAAAATTGTATTATTATTATTTTTATTATATTTATTTTTATAGTTTATTACATTTAGTTAATTTTGTTTTTGAATTAGATTTGTATATAATAATAATAATACCCAATGTGAATATTTATGTTCATGCTAATAAACCACACTGTATAGTCTAAAACATATACTCATTAAATAATGTTTTATATGATGATGATGATGATGTTGGTATTATTTTAAGCATAATTTTGTTTCCTCACAGTGTAAACACTGTGCTAATAAACCTTCATATGTCACTGTGTTAATAAACCTTTACTGTATATTTCAAAGTCTAAAACATGTATACTTATTTATTTATTTAAATTAGTTGAAATTAATGTGCAAATTCATTTAAAAAAGATTTGTAAAAAATCACACAAGCCAGCTAATGAAATGAAAGGTCTACTGTAAATCTTTGAAAACCTTTGAAACACAACACAAATACAATGCTGTGTTTTCCTGGTGAGGTTTCCCTTGTGTTTGTGCGTGTTTTATTCCAGTCGTGTGTGTGTGTGTGTGTGTGTGTGTGTGTTGTTCTTCAGGATGGAGTCCACAGAGAAATGTGAAGTTGTCATACAACATTTAAATGGAAAATATCTCAAAACTCCAGCAGGAATCCCAGGTACTGCTGTGACCGCTCTCAGTTCACTACAGCTCAACTCAGTGCAAAGTACTGACAAACACAAACACAGACAGATGCTTCTTTATTAGGAGGAATACAAAAGAGACCCAAATGAGTCGCTAGCTGTCCTCCAGTAAGAGACTTTAGAGACGCGTGTTTTCTCTCTTCAGCGCTTAGTGTGGTTTGTTGGATTGAATGCGGTTTTGATCAGAACTGAGCAGTCTTTCTCGTCTGTCTGAGGTCCGTCTGAACCGCTGCTGTGCAAGTTTGCTGACGGTGGCCAGAAGAAGAGACAAACTCAGAGTAAATATCCACAGAATGGCCGAGCATGGAGGGAAGGAGAGGTATGATCTCTCTCTCTCTCTCTCTCTCTCTCTCTCTCTCTCTCTCTCTCTCTCACACACACACACTCTCTCACACACACACACACACACACAGTGAGTCGTTTAGAGAAAATCAGCCTCATCATTATTATCATCATCATGCACCTGCTGCATGTCACAGTAATGATCCACAGCCACATGTGAACATCTGCAGACGCCTGCTGTTCATTAGCACTGGGCTTCTGGACTTTAGAGAGAACCAGGGTTGGGAGTACACCATAAAAAGAAATAGTTGAGAAAATGAAAAAAAAATAAAATAAATAAATAAATAAGCCAACTTGATGCAGTAAGACTTTTGAGTCGTCTCAACAATAGTTTTCTTTTTTTTTAGTTATTTTCAGTAAAGATAATTTGTTTTGCCAACATAATTTTTTTTTTGTTCATGCAAAGCTGATTGTCTTATTTTTTTATTTTTATTTTTCACAGCAACTGAATGTGTTAATGTTTCCCAAAAGAATGTGTTAATGTTTTTTTAATGTTTATTTACGAATGACAGTCTGGGAAATGTTATAGAAACGTTAATGGATAACTTAATCTAATATGTCGACAACATTGTCTTTGTTTGTAAAACATCTTAGAAGACTAAGATATCCAAATCAATGGGTTTAAATGGTTGAACATACTCTATGCCTTTAAAACCTCAAGAACGGTGGCAATCAACAAATGTTAAAAAGTTGAGCTCTTCACATTGCAGCACAACAAATAACTAAAAATAATGACAAAACAACAACAAAAAAAGTTTAAATGAAGTCAGCAAACAGCAAAACAATAATCCTATAACAGTAACGGCATAATTTATTCATGCTGCAATGCATGCTGGGAACTCGCAAAACCTTAACACTTCAACAATATGAAATTATTTGTTCAGACAACTGTGTTTGACTAGTTGGGGCAACATATGGAGCAATTTTATTGGTCTGACACGGGTTTTTATGTAGTTTCAAGAAAATGCCATTGTTTAGTATTTGAGACTCAAAAGGTTTTCGTAAAAATTTAAAATACGCAGTTGCATTTTTACGGAATACATGTAATGGTATTACGTAATTGGGATGCTTGGATATTTTCCTGTAAGGATCTTTGAAATAACTGAAATCATTTAGTGAAGTGATATGAACATGTAACACCATGAGGAAGCAGAATATACAATAGAAGATTTTGCTCAAACCTGTGAGTTTTAACTGAATGCACAATTGTGACCTTGGAGCACAAAACCAGTCTCAAGTGTCAGTTTTTCAAAATTGAGATGTATACATCATCTGAACGCTGAATAAATCATCTCTCCATTGATGTATGGTTTGTTAGGAGGACAATATTTGTCTGAGATACAACTATTTGAAAATCTGGAATCTGAGGGTGCACAAAAAATCTAAATAATAAGAAAATCATCTTTAAAGTTGTTCAAATTAAGTTCTTAGCAATGCATATTACTAATCAAAAAATAAGTTTTGATATATTTACGGTAGGGATTTTACAAAATATCTTCATGGAACATGATCTTATCTTAATATCATAATGATTTTTGGCATAATTGTTTGTTATTGCTACAAATATCCCCCCGTGACTAAAGTCACATTTAGTCTTTCATCAGATATGCCAAATGCTGCTAACAGACTAACTGCAATACTTCACAGGATTAAACCTTGCAGTCATTTTGAATCCAGCAATGTTTTAGCATTGTTTAATGTTAACGTATTCAGTGCATCTGTTCTTAAATGTTTGTATTCTGTATTTTTTTTTTGTTGTGGAAACATGTCTGTTGTGTTCTGGTTTCATATGAGCAGAGCATTTAGTTACAGAATAGATGGCATTTTCTTAAATATTTAATGTTGTGCATCAGATTATATTTTGCATCATATCCATAATAACTATAAGTATCAGTGTCTCTCTCTCGTATGATGGAGTGACAGAGAGTTTGGACCCTAAGATCTGATGAAATCTGCTGTTAACGCTTCTCTGTCTCTCTGTGTGTCTCTGCAGATGGGAATGACTCTCACATACGACCCTGCCGTCATGCAGAACAGGTGCGTCTCTCTCTCTCTCTCTCTCTCTCACACACACACACACACACACACACACACACACACAGAGACGGGGAGAGAGCGTCTCTCCCAGTGTGTTTTGTTCACAGGAAATCCCTCACTTCCTGTTTCCATGTCTGTCTCCTAATAAAACATCAGGTATGATAAGAGATCAGAACAACACAGCTCTGATTATTTACAGTCTCATCACAGCGCCACCTACAGGACACACACACACACACACACACACACACACACACACACACACACACACACACACACACTGTCATGTGAGCTGGAAACGCATCATTTAAACATGCACTCATTCATTTCGTGTTGAATATATTGGTGGTCTGGATGTAATTATAGAAACACATCATTTGTTTGTGACCCTTGATTCATTTATTCCACAAGAAAGTGACAAAAATACAGTAATACAACTTTTTTAGTAAATACAACTTTTGTTAAATCACATTGACTGAAATAAAAGCATATGACTGAAGTCTTCATCTCATTTGAATGGACATCATCTTAAACCAATCTGAAACATTTAATATTCAGTTGATTCTTTTTCAAAGAAGAAAAACTTGAAAGAAGAAAAAATATTTTTTTCAATCAAATGCATGAATGTAAATTAAAATTTATTTATATTCATAATTTGTTCATATCTGCAGTTGTTTTACATTCATTATTAATGTTTAATTATAAACATTACATAACATGTTATGTAATTATTATTATGTAATTATGTAATAATATATATAGCTCTCTTATTTTTTATATTTTTGTCTTTTATCTCTTTTAAACTGAAGTGTAATGGATAGGAATGAATACTTTCAACATTTCCTCACCCTCACGTCATTCAGAGATGTTTTATATTTCTAGTTTTTAGTTTTTAGTTTTCTATTTTCTATTTTCATTTTAATTTAAATTTTAGTGTTTTAGTACCTTTTTTAGTAACTTTATTTTTATTATTCATTATTTAGTCTATTTTTGTTATACTGTTATTACTGTATAGTTTCGATTAAATTGAAAATTCTGGCTATTTTAGTATAAGTTAAACTAAATGAAAATGAAAAATGAAAATAGCTGAAATTTAAGTTGTTTATATATATATATATATATATTTAAGTTGTTTATATATATATATATTATATATATATATATATATATATATATATATATATATTATTATTATTATTATTATTTCTGGTTAAAATGAATGTTTTTAATTATTTCAAGTAATGTTTTAGTTAACTATAATAACCCTACTTGTGTATATGTATATACTGTATCAGTTATGAATATCAGTAATATGTAAACTGTCTCTGTGTAGGTTCTACTCTTCTCCGTACACCATCACTGCTAACCGGATGATCTCGCAGGCGTCCATCACTCCTTTCATCACCGCTTCACCCGTGTCTGCATATCAGGTGTGTGTGTGTGTGTGTGTGTATGTGTGTGATCCATCACTCTGAGACTGATGTATTAGCATCAGAGCAGAGGATCAGAGCCAGAGGTCTTCTGTTCACACCAAGCATAGATTAAGCACCAATATGAAGCCCTTTTCTGTGGCTGTGCATGAAAATGTATGTGTAAATATGAATATGTTTGTACTGTACCTCTAATATGGTTCTAGGTTAGTGTATATGTGACTGAAATACTGCAGTTCGATTTGCTTTTTAATTTTCAGTCATGAATTAAGAGTAAAAAATGTTAATGCTTTGTGAATAGTTTTAAGTAGCAAGAATTCAGAAAACACAAATCACGCATTCTTGATTCTTTATTTCTATAGCATATTTAAAACAACTCATTGAGCAAAAGGCTTCACACTGTAAAACAATTTAATGAAAACAGGAAAGTGTAAGAAATGCAAATGATTATTAATAAATTAAATTATATGTTTTATTTTAGCATCAAGATACTGTTACAATTTTGTTCATATTTTGATTTCATTGTTTTTATCATTTCAGTTTCCATTTTAATTTTAGTTACTTCGTATTATTTATTAGTTTTTTGTAAATATGTCTATGTAGTTTTTATTAATTTTATTTCAGTTTTAATTGTTTCAATAAAAAACTAAATGAAAATATTCTTTATTTCAGTTAATGTTTATTTCAAGTAACAGGAATGTGTCTTTATGCTTGTAGTTATAACAACCCTTTAACATGCTGTTTGTGGACGGTGTTTATGGTTTATGAATGCTGGATGAAGCTGTTTGTTGTTCCTCAGGTTCAGAGCACAGCGTGGATGCCACCGCAGCAGTTTGTGATGCAGCCGACAGTAAGTGACCTCTGACCCCTGACCTTCCCTGTTTCTGTGACTGGTTACATACACAAGCATAGCAGAAACAGCTTCTTTAATTGTAAGCATTAGAGAGGCTGTATGATAATGAAAAACTAAATTATGACTGTGGAAAAATGTTTCATGCTCAGTCTGACTGATTCTCAGAAGACTGAGTTTCACAGAGGCATTGTGTGACAATATTTCAGTAATACTCAAAAGAAAACAGCCTGTTATAAGTGTGTTTAATGCAGTGGGCATCAGAATAAGAATGCAGCTTTCTGAGAGCATGTATAGTTTTAGACATGAAGTTTGTTTCTGTGTTTCATATGAGTTAGTTGGACACAATCGCAGAAAGACACACACTCTCTGCTGATTCAGTCTTATTCTCATATGAACTCCTAGAGCGTGTTTCTCATGCTGTTTCTCGAGTGTTTGCCATGTTAAAGTCATTGATTGAAATGAAAGTCGACAGACAGATCGTCTGCACAATATGGAATCAGCCAACCATAACCCAAGGTTGTATTACATTCACTAAATCAATATCACTGAGCTGAAGTTTCATTTATTTTTACACAACACAAACTCATCGACTTGACCGTAACACTTTCTGGAGACCAGGTCCGTGTGAACATAGACGTCCTTCTTTATTTCTACAGGAAAAAAGAGCACAATGTTATCAATGTGAAAGATTTTTAAATAAATCTTTATCTGTTCTAACTGGAAAACAAGACAAAAAAGTCTGATCAAGAACTACATTTTTTGCAGTGAGTATATAATTAGATGCTAAATATGTGTATGTGTTCTGCCTGTGTGTGTCTGCAGGGAGCGGTCATCAGTCCAGCTCTAGATCAGTCCAGCTCAGCGGCCGTGATGAATCCACTAACACAACAGATGAGTCAGCTGACACTGGGATCTTCTGCTAATGTGAGTTTATATGTGGGTTGTGTCTGCTCTCATCTCACATTTACTGAACACGAAATGTCACAGAAACATCAACTGTGTTAAGTCACTGTCGTGTGCGGTCAGATGGTTTAAGTGGTTTTTGGTCAGAATAATATATATCAGACTCAAAGGTGCCATAGAATGCAAAAATCACTTTTATAAGATGATTGAACACAGTTGTGTGAAAACAACCAGCCTATAATGGTAAAAATCCACTTACTCATTGTTTTATAATCCCAATAAATCATAAACAGTCTCTCCACACGAGCAGTTCCAGACTATGACGTCATACTCGGGGAAAATCCCACCCATTTGTTACACTTTCTGTCCTATTAGCATATACACAGCCCTGAGTGAGAAACAGCGGTCCATCATTAGTGCTTTCTTGCTGTAGCTGCTGGAGGTACGATGTCAGCGCCAAAGAGCCATTAAAAGTGTCGTGTGTTGGGATGCACCAAAGAACATAGGTGTCTCCATAGACCGCTGAGGACACGGTGGTGAACTTTCATTTTTGAAGGAAATGTCCTGGGAAAAAATGGAAAAGTCCTATACTTTGTGCTAATCATTTTACTCTGGACTGACTCACAAATGAGGGTCAGGTCAGCGCTGGAGTTGTGCAAAGATTGGGGATCATATCAACGATCGATATCAACGCTTCGTGCGCAAACGTCCAGACTCCAGACAAAGTAAGCCTCACGCATCATATTTTGTTTTCCAAAAGAGCTTCTTGGCTCTCTGTAAGGCTAATATTGCTAAAGCTACCATTGTCTCTGCCTGTTTCGGCTCTGCTCTCTTCTGAACAGGGATGCGGGAGCAGCAGCTCATTTTCATTTAAAGGGGACAAACACATAAACAGTGCGTTTTGGCTCGTACCCTAAAAGTGGCAATTTCAGCAAGCTATAAAAAATGATCTGTGGGGTATTTGAGATAAAACTTCACATACACACTCTGGAGACATCAGAGAACAATTTAAAATATTGTATCAATGCATTCTGTGTGCACCTTTAATACTACACTATTTGCCAGACTATGTACCGGAGGAAAAAAAAAAATGACTTTATACCAGAATATATACCGGACTATATACTGAACTATATTCTAGAATATATAACAGACTATATACTGAACTTTATATCAGACTGTATACTAGTCTATATAACAGATGACATAATGAACTATATGCAAGAATGTGTACTGGACTATATAACAGACTATTTACTGAACTATATACTAAACTATTTTGGACTAAAAACCAGAATGCATACCAGACTAAACCTGACTATATACCAGATTAAAACCTGATTATATAATGGACTAAAACCACAACTATATATCAAACTATATACCTGCCTGTATTCTAGACCTGACTATATACTGGAATATATACCCAACTAAAAGTCAGATTACATATCAATATATATATATATTTATTATATATATTATATATATATAATAGACTATATACTCAACTATATACTGGATTAAACGTCAGACTATATACCAAACTATGTAACAGACTATATACTGAACTATAAACCAAACTGGACTCAAATCCAACTATACCAGACTAAACCTGACTATGTACCAGACTACGTACCAAATTAAAACCTATATACAAGACCCTATACCAGACTATAAACCGCCTTATATTCATGACTATGTACTCAAATATATACCAACTATATACAACTATGTACTGGACTGTATACCAGAGTATATACCCAACAATATACCAGACTATACTGTATACCAGACTACGAGTATGACTATATACCAGACAATTTACCGGATTGGCTCACATGTCTGTGAGCTGTGAGAAAAGAAAACATACTTCACAGCGATTCCTGCATCTAGAAATAGTCCATAGTGTTTAGGGTTAATACTTGGAAGGTGTGTGTGTGTGTGTGTGTGTGTGTGTGTGTGTGTGTGTGTGTGTGTGTGTGTGTGTGTGTGTGTGTGTGTGTGTGTGTGTGTGTGTGTGTGTGTACAAGATCATTTAGAAACTCGCTCACATATCCCATCTCAAGACACCCTGCCGAACCCTCTCTGTCATCAAACACACACCATCTGCCCCGTCTGTGTAAGTGTGTAAACAAACTACAACACACACTTTCCTTTCAGACAACAATCAGCATCAGAGACTCTCAGTTCTAACGTTCTTTTCAGTAAGTCAGATGTAAAATGCTGATGTGCTCAGCACTCTACAGAAGTGCTCACTTGAATGTTCAAGCACGTTTACTACAGGACCTGAATGAAAGCAGTTCATGACTGTATGCCGGACTGTATTCTGGACTACATACTGGACTTTGCTGAACTAGTGGAGATTGGAGAAGCAGTCATCGGTGAAATGATGGGAACACTGCTAAAACACTGCTAAAAGTTGTGATTATACTGCTGTGGTCTCTTAGTAAAGATTTTAACCACTGATTCTTCACAGCCTCATTTTGGAAGTGATAATAAACCAAGTTCACTTTCACAGCGTCTTCTCGACATTCTGTTATCCACACGAACCAGCTACAGCTTTTGAGGTTTGTTTTCGCGGGATGTCCTCACAGAACCTAGACGGGCATTATGCACATGTTAGAATTTGTGACGTGTGAACTTCACAGAAATGAGATTTGAATTTTAAATGACTCGTTTCAGCGATTCAGAGTCGACTCTTCCTTTTTTTAGAGACGCACTTTCAGCTTTACAGCTTTGCAGACTGTTTACATTCACATACAGCTACATTACACACTGCATGAAAGGTAATTTTTCCATAAAAAACCCATAATCGGGGAACTTTAAATGGTTTTAATGCACACCTGTATATTTATGTATCTGTGTGTCTGTGTATATTTACTGTAAGTTTGTCCCCTCAAATGTTCAAGACATGGTTACAGCCTTGTTATATACTATACTCTATATACTGGACTATATACCAGACGTACTGTATAACGGAATACTTACCTGATTGAAAGCTGTTTATGTGTCATGAATCAGTGTGAATCAGTATGATGCTGATGTGCTTTAAACCTGAGAAATGCAAATGAGAGAAGGTAAAACTGGTGCTCTCTCTCTCTCTCTCTGTGTGTGTGTGTGTGTGTGTGTGTGTGTGTGTGTGTGTGTGCGTGCATGCGTACGCGCAGTCAGTCTTTAGTGCTGTGACACTGCTGTAGTTTCACCGGTGACCACACCATTTAACTCCACTCAGTACTGCCCTATGAGACAGCTGAACCATCCATTACACACACACACACACACACACACACACACACACACACACACACACACACACACACAGAGAACAGCGTGATCTGCACTCGATCAGTCGGCGCCCTCTGCAGTGTAGCGAGAGATCTGCATGTGTGTGTCATCTAGTGCTGATCTGTGTGTGTTTGTGTTGCAGTATATAACGGCTCCGGCTCCTGTGGCCCCTATGCAAGGAACATTCATCCATCAGTTAACACCGGGCCCTCCGTCAGCGCTTCCTGTAGAGGTAAGTCATGCATATTTCATAAGTTTTATAAATGCACAATTTAGGCAAAAAATAATTGTATGTCAATATGATGATGATGATAATAAACAAATAATAAATAAAAAATAATAATAAACTTTAATTATTATTTTTACTTCTGCACAATTTGACAAAAAAGATGAATGCATATCAATCTGACTATAATAATAACATTTTTATAATAATTGCATTATTATAGTTATTTTTATTCAATAATTATTTAGTAATACATTTATTATTACTAAATAAAAATAAGCAAAATAACAAAGTTACTATTGTAATATTTCACTGTAAAATAAAAAAACAGACATTTAAGAAACAACAACAATAATAATAATAGTTATTGTACAGTGCAAAATTTCAATATTGATATTTTGGGCTGATTTATTGTTTGAAAATGTCTTCATTTTCAAACATTCAAACCATCAAGCTTTTATTTTGCTGCCTTATTTGGTTGGCAACAGAAGGTTTATAAACACTTATTACAAGTTTGGGAAGATGGTTGGCACATATTGCATTCTTAAATGCTCATTATAAGCAGTATATATGTAGATTTCTGTATTAATAAATTATCTTAATGCTGAAAACATGCGCTCCTCACGTGTAAATGGACACAGTGCCACGCTTTACTCTGAAACACGGCGTATAATTTCATTTCATTAAATTGCAGCCTTTATGACGATTTCCTGCATGATGATGTCACTTCCTGTTCTCAGGGTGTAGTATCAGAAATTCCTCTCCAGGCGATGACTCCCTCGTCACAGGACGTCCATTTAACACAGCAACAGATCACCATGGAAACCAGCGACCATATTCAACCCTGCTCCTACCAGTCCAAGTGCGCACTACGTCCTGTGCACTGTTGTACGTACTTTGTTCTGAACTTCCTACAGTCAACTTCACAAACATTGTGAAATCCAACACTAGCCATCC
Source organism: Cyprinus carpio (assembly GCF_018340385.1). Classification (NCBI taxonomy): domain Eukaryota; kingdom Metazoa; phylum Chordata; class Actinopteri; order Cypriniformes; family Cyprinidae; genus Cyprinus; species Cyprinus carpio. Next base: position 6,313,689 of record NC_056590.1, read on the forward strand.
ATTCATCTTACTACCTTCGTACATATTCATTTAACTACTCAAATATTTTATCAACCACCAGTGAACACCTTACATCCTTTTTTTTTTTTTTTTTCAAAAAAATAAACAGTAAAGCTCGAGTTAATTGCATTTCACCTTACTACCTTAAATTAAAAATACTGCTAAATGGGTATTTTATTTTTGTATATTTTTCATTCATTCATGTATTATATCCACCCTATTATATATTAACGTAGTAACCTGAATGCACTTTACAACCTGATGACAGGCCTTTGATTTTTTGTTTTTTCAAAAAAATAAATAATTGTTAGAAAGCGAATGAGTCATTTAATGCATTAATCATCTAGGTATAAAAATATACTGTTTAACTATATGAAAAGATACTAACTTGAAATGTGACAAATGTGACTATATGTAGAAATCAAAATTAATATTATAGATTAATAAATGCTATATAACATATTAACTAATGAGTTTAATGATGACCTTACTGGCCTTATATATATATATATGTGTGTGTGTGTGTGTGTGCAAACATAAATAAATATATATACATGTTGTTAATTATTTTATTAATAGTATTAAGGCTTCTGAACATTGTGTTCACCTGTTTCACAATCCTGTTATATTAATAAATGCTGCAAACATGTTGTTCATTGTTAGTTCACAATACCTGTTCATAATACCTTATGCAAAACTAACTTATTATTTTTTTTATTTTTTTTTTGCATTTGCACTTACAGTTTTGTTTGTGCACTGTAGATGCACTGATGGATGATTTTGTGTGTTGTTCTCAGATAGCATCCTGAGGAGGTGACTGTACGTCAGCGTTGCCTTCTGATGGAGATCAGACGCTCTGCACTGAAAATACAGACACATTATGAACTTCCAGGTGACCTCAGAACCAAAAACACTGACTTGACTTATTTCCCACCTGGACTGAAGGACTCCGCAGGCCGCTTCATGAGCTGATGAGGTTTATTCTCTGGTTCTGATTAGAAGAACACGGATTATCTTCCTCTGATATTAAGCTAACACATCTTTATATTCTGTTGATTTTCAAATGTTGGTTTTATAGGAATTTACACAAATCTCAGTTGCCTTAATTTTGAATACATCTGAAATTTGTTTAATATCTGGTATCATGTGTAAATAATGACGGGACTGAATCCTGATATCACCTCTTCTTCACTTGAAGAAAAATAATTATAATTTTTCTGAATGGATTGCATTTTACCGAACATTAATTTTCACAAAGAGGGAAAAACAGTACAGCAGTTTGCTGTTATTGATAAACATGCTTTTTAACATTAATTTTCACAAAGAGGGAAAAATTATATATTATTGATTTATTTATACATATATATATATATGCTTACCACACACACACACCTTAACACCACAAAATTTTCACTTTACACACACACCACACACACTTTGATTTGCCTCACATTAGATTTGCTTTTTGAACCTTAATTTAAATATATCTTTATTTTTTAGCTTGCCTTTTCACAACATTGTTTTAAAATAAATTATCAAATTTCATTTATTGAAAGCCTACTTGCTTTTAAACCTATAACTTTGTTTAATGTTTTATTTTGATTGTTTTTACATTTTTTATGATTTAATTATTTTTAATACGTTTTTTTATGTTTTTTTAATGTTTTAATTTAAAATTGTGTATTTAAATTTTGCATTTTTTATTTTATTTAATTTTTATTAAGTTTTATTCTGCTTGTTTTTATTTTAAATTTTTAAATGTTAAATTTACTTGTTTAAATTTTACATTAAGATCTAATTTGATCAATTAAAAAATTACATTTGCTGCTGAACATTTATGTAAATTAACTTAACATCACACATAATTAGAACAACTTAAAAAGCTAAATGAAAGCAAAAGCATGGATGAAGTATGTGTGATGTTGAACTCAATCAGTCTAAAGCAATAGAAGAAGTAGTTCCTGTAGTTTTGTGTAGTTGAGAATGAATGACGGTCGTTTCTAAACCAAAGAGGAAACTTTCTCAAGATGTTTTGCTCTTAATATGTTGATGTTGTTTTTTACAGCTGCTGCTATTGTTGTTTTTTATTATTATTGTGTTGTTATTGTTGTTATTATTATAACTCAATTATTTTTATTGTGTTAACCAGTTGATTATTGATCATCTCTTTATGTACACTCATAAGCAAGATCCACAGTGTCCAGAAAGCGTATTTGAACAGTAAATAATTACCTTAATTACTTACAGAATTGCTCAGAGAATATAATAACATTTCAATAGTTTAACAACACATTCACATTAACACAGTTCTATGATCTTGGTTAATGGCCACATGACATGCAGGTAATCAAATAAAATTTATCATCTTTTTTAGTAAGGGTTTATTTAATTTATTTTTTTTATTATGCATTTTAATTTAGCATTTTTATGATTTCAGAATTTTGTAGTCAGTGTTTTTTTGTTTTTATTTAAATCATTTATTTTAATTTAGCATTTTAATGATTTAATTAATTTTTCCTAAGTGTTTTGTTTTGTTTTTATTTTAATCATTTTAATTTTAAATTTATGCTATAATTTTAGTAAGTGTTTTTTTATCATTTGTCTATTTTCATTTTACATTTTTAATGATTCATATTTTGTCAGTATTTTATTTTAACTTTAAAACTATATTTTGTGCATTTTTTTTATCATTTTGGTATTTTATTTACATTAAGATTTAAAGTTCAATGTTTTTTTTTAGAATTTAGTAAGTGTTTTAATATTGTTATTTTAATTATTTATTTTATTTTTGTTTTTAATGTACGTTCAGTGTTTTTTATTATTGTTTAATTTAGTTAAACAATATTATTAAAGTTATTTAATTTGATATCTTTATGATTTTTTTTTATCTTAAAAAGATTTAACATTTTTATGATTTAATTAATTGTGTCTTAATGTCTTACTACACACCCAAAAGTATGTACTTTCCCAACGTCAGTAGGTTGTAGTAGAATTAGAGTGTGATTTGAGACGCAGCCGCATGTAAAGATCTATGTTCTACAAGAAAACATTGAAACATGCAGCTGATCGCGATGAGACGCTCAGAAGAGGAGTGACGCCGCGTTTACCCGCAGTGTGAACATTTTATAGTTCTACAGGATCTTCTCTTAGAGCAACTTTTTGAGCAGTTTTGCCGGGCAACTTTTTTTGAGCAATGTTGCTTGGGCACGTTCCCATTGAGAATGGGTAACAAATTTCTGTCTGCATACTTTAGATCGGTCGTGGGCCCTGTGTCTCACCTGGTTGCCCGTTTTTTGAACATTACTCAGTAAGTTGCCCCGTGTATCGTGAGCCTTAAGGTGACCTCCAGTGATGCTGATGAGGAACCTGTCGCGCTGAAATCACTGCTGACTGTCCTCATGTCCTTCTCGTGGTCACGGCGGGTTCCCGCAGGCTCGAGCAGGTGTTGAGCGCTCCGGAGTCATTCACAGAGACGTTCCTCTCGCCTCAGCGCTCGTGTCCTTTAGCGTATGCAGACACACTCTCGCCATCTGTGAGCCTTGCAGGCTTTTTGGTGATGGAGATGCTGAAAGAGCGACAGCATTTTTATTCTCTTAAAGTTAAACTAATGTCAGGACATCATTTGAGCCCCGTCTGAACTTTCGACGGCGCGTTCTTGAGCTCATTTTCTTCACAATCGCATCTACAGTTATTTCTGCTGCATTACATTCAAGTTAAAATGTCAAAGCGGGTTAGTTGAATGTGATTTAGCTGTTTAGTTTTTTCATGCACCATCATCTTAGCGCATATCACCTTAGAATTGTAATGAATTATTTCAAATAAAATATATTTATTTTTAGTTTTATTTACAATTATTTTTATATTTAATTTTTTTATTTATTTTGAGGCTTTTCAAATATTTTACATTTATATTTTTGTTTTATTTCAATTAGTTTTTATCTAAAAATTATTTTAAATAATTTTCTCTTTAAAATTAAAATTGCAGTATTTTTTAAGTTAAGTAGTATTGTTGTATAAATCTAGTTTATATTATGGTATTATTATAACTTATATATATATATATATATTATATATCTATATATATATATATATATATAGTGTGTGTATATGTGTGGTGGTTACAATTATGGTTTAATTTTTAGTAATGGTTTTGTTTTGATAGTTTTTATTTTAAAATAAATTTAATTTTACTATGTTAAAATTACATTTTTCATTTATTTTCCCCCTTTTTAATTTAATTTTGTAATTTAAAAGAACGGGGGGCTATTCAAATTGTTTTATAGTAATATATTTTGATTTTTAACTTTTATTTTAAATATATAAAATTGTATAATATTTAATTTAGTCATTTAAAATTATTTTAATTTATTTTTTATAAATATTTTTATGATTTAATTTTAATTAACATTTATTTTAAGTTTTTTTTAATGGTCCTTGTTTTTATTATTATTATTATTATTATTATTTTATTATGTCATTTTTAGTAAGTATATTATTTTGATTGTTTTTTATTTTAAAATGTTATTTATTTTAAATTTTTATTGTTTAATTATTAGCTTTTAAAGCTAATAATTCACAGTTTGAAAGTGTGAACTGTGTAACCTTTTCAAGAACAGTTCAGTTCATATCTGAAACAGTAGAGCGAGTGACAGTGAAAACACAAATCCACACAAGTTTAAGGGTTTTAAGAGGAAACTTCAGACCAGCATTTCCAGCAGAACCCACAGGACCCAACAGAGATCGGCTGAAAGTGTGTCCTGGTTTATGAGTTCAAACATCTGTGATTTTGTTTTTGAAGAGTGATTCATCTGTTCTTTTATTTTCAGTATTAGAGGATAAATGTGAAAAGGAAACATTTTATGATGTTTTGGCTTTTCTTTAAATAAGATTTGAGTAATAAAAAGATTTGAAAGACACTCTAGTGTAATGGATTGATGTTACCATGTCACAAGTTTGTCTAGACGGAAACTGACATTCAAAATTAAAACTACACTTATAAGTTTCGTCGATCCGAGTGAATACAATCCAATCGTTAGTAGATCAGAAATTCGGAGAGCGGATCGCGAATCATTTGATTCATATCAGGACTTCGGAGAGCGGAATCAGGAATTTGGAGCGGATTCGCGAATCATCTTGATTGGTGTGGGTTCTTGGGTCTTTTGGTTTGTTAGTGGGAGCGGGTTCGCGAATCATTTGATTCAGATCAGGAATTTGGAGGCGGATTCGCGAATCATTTGATTCATATCAGTACTTCGGACTCATCAGGACTTCGGACTCGGAGCGGGTTCGCGAATCATTTGATTTAGATCAGTACTTCGGACTCGGAGCGGGTTCGCGAATTCGTTTTATTGAGTTATTTGGTTCTTAGGACTCGGAGCGGGTTCGCGAATCCTAAGATAAATCAGGATTTCGGAGCTCCGAGCGAATGTCAGATCATGTACTTCGGACTCGGCAGCGTGTCGCGAATCATTTGATTCATATTCTATTCTATCGGACTCGGAGCGGGTTCGCGAATCATTTGACCTGCATCTCAGACGTCGAATCGAGCGATGTTGCAAATCAGTTGCTTGATCAGGACTTTCGACTGCGGCGGGTCGGAATCATTTGATTCCTATCATGACGTGTCGACTCGGGAGCGCGAATCAGTTGATTCAGAGCGCAGGACTTCGGACTCGGCGGGTTTCGGCCGAAATCATTTGATCAATCTCAGGAACTTCGGACTCGAGCTGGATCGCGCCAATCATTTATGCATTCAGGAATTTGGACTCTGGCTTCGGGTTCGCGAATCATTTGAATTCATATCATAGTCAGGACTTCGGACTCGGAGCGGGTTCGCGAATACATTGACGCGATCGGGAAAGCAGAAGGATGCGGGTTCGCGAATCATTTGATTCATAGCAGGAATTTTGAATAGCGGAGTTGGGTTCGCGAAGCATTTGATTCATATCAGGACTTCGGGACTCGAGCGGGTTCGCGGAGCGTTGGATTCAGATCAGGACGGTCGACTCTGAGCGGGTTCGCGAATCATTTGATTCAGCTGCAGGACTTCGGACTCGGAGCGGTTCGCGAATCATTTGATATCTGATCAGGAATTTGGTGAGCGGATGTTTCAGTTCGCGAATCATTTGATTCAGATCAGTGACTTCGGACTCGGGAGCGGGTCGCGCACTCATTTGATTCAGAATCAGACTGCGGACCTCGGAATCGGGTCCGCGAATAATTGATTCAGATCTATGGAATTTGGAGCGGATTTCGAGACTCATTTGATTGGTCATATCAGGAATTCTGACATCGCGAGCGCGTGGGTTCGCGAACTTTTGATTCGGATCAGGACTCGGACTCGGAGCGGGTTCGCGAATCAGTTTGATTCATATACGGACTTCGTACTCGAAGCGGTTCGCTAATCATTTCGAGTCAGATCGTACTTCGACTCGAGCCAGGTTCGTCATCATGATTCGACAGGACTCGGAGCGGGTTCGCGAATCAGTTTGATTTCAGATTCCATACGTCGGACTCGAGCGGCCCGTTCGCGAATCTTTTGATTCAGATCAGGACTGCGACTAGGAGCCGGAGCGGGTTCGCGATTATTTTTATTAAGGTATTGGGATTCGGAGCGGGATCGCGAATCATTTGATTCATATCAGGACTTCTGGATCGCAAATGCGGTTGCAAAAAACGCGAATCATTTGATTCAGATCAGTACTTCGGACTCGGAGCGGGTTCGCGAATCATTTGATTCAGATCAGTACTTCGGACTCGGAGCGGGTTCGCGACATGGTGATGCAAATCATTTGATTCAGCATCAGGACTTCGGATCTCGGCAACTCGGATCGCGCGGGTTCGCGAATCATTTGATTCAGATCAGGAATTTGGAGCGGATTCGCGAATCATTTGATTCATATCAGGACTTCGGACTCGGAGCGGGTTCGCGAATCATTTGATTCAGATCAGGAATTTGGAGCGGGCTCGGACTCGCAGCGGCTTCGCGAATCATTTGATTCAGATCAGTACTTCGGACTAGTAGTTTGTTTAATATCAGGACTTCGGACTCGGAGCGGATCATTTGCGAATCATTTTGATTAATATCAGGGAATTTTGGACTCGGAGCCGTGGCTGTTCGCGAATCATTTGATTCATATCCGGAATTCGGGACTCGGAGCGGTGTTCGCGAAATCATTTGATCAGACAGGGAATCGGACGCGGACGCGGTGTGCGCAGAATCATGTTGAATCAGATCACCGGATTCGGATTCGGAGAGGATCGGAGCGGGTTCGCGAATCATTTGATTCATATCAGGACTTAAAAAAAAATTATTAATACATTTACACCTTAAGAGGACACTTCGAGAGCGCGTGTGTTCGCGAATCACTTGATTTTTCAGATTACACTTCGGACTCGGAGCGGGTTCGCGAATCATTCATGCACTCATCTATCAACTCTGAATAAAGAGAAGAGAGATTCACTAATAAATTGTCTCTAGCAATGATTTTGATCAAACAATTAAATGTCTGTTGTCTGCTGTTATGCCCCCAACTATGCCAAAATCAAACCTACACCCTTGTTAAATTACAAATGCAAAGCTTTATTCAAGTTAATCAAACTGAAAGATGTAGATCACCTACAACAAACCATCTGTATAAAGACCAAATGATTGTTTAATGTGCTGTTTGGGTCAGTAGCTTGATCAAACTGTCCCTCCTAATGGTTTTTGCTTTGTGTGCGTGTGTGTGTGTGTGTGTGTGTGTGTGTGTGTGTGTGGTGTTGTTGTTGTTGTTGTTGTTGTTGTTGTTGTTTTTGTTTATGGTCTTAATTCGTCTTGACCAGTTACAGATGTCTTGTTTTGTGGTGCTGATGTTAGTTTGTGTTCAGATCTTGAGCACTAGAGGGCAGCACCGACTCTGTGTTTCTGGATTTGTTTGGTTAAAATTCAAGGCCAAATGAAAATTTAAAATAAAATAACTTTAAAAAAAACAACAGTAATTTAAAATCAAACAATGGGGAAAAAAATAATTATATCTAAATATATATATATATATATATATATATATATGATCCTATATAATTTAAAAAAAAAAAATTCCCATTGTTTGATTTTAAATTACTGTTGTTTTTTTTTATTTTATTTTAAATTTTCATGATTAAATACATTTTTATTTGTTTAATTAAAAAAAATGTAACTATACATTTTTATAAATTGTTTTTAGTATTTTATTTGTATAGTTTTAATTTTAAAATAATTAATTTTAATTTTACATTTATGATTTAAGATTGTTGAGGATGTCTGAAGCTGAATCGTGTTCAAACCCCGCAGATACACTTCACTTCCATCCCTGCATTTGTTATTATTATGGTTTATTATTTCAAACCTCACAAACATCTCTTTTGTCTTGTTATGCTCTCTGGGGGGATCTGATGTAAATCTTCAGATCAGAATGTGTTGTGAAAGAGCTCTACACATGAGATACAACTGACTGGATTTAATGAATGTCAGACATGTTCTCGTTTGACTCGTTTTCTGGATCACAGACAGATCTAATCCTCAACATGTGGGTTTGCTGTGAATGTTTTGTCTGGGTTTGTGTTGTGTAACTCAAACAACAGACATAAATATAGAAAATCAGAACCAGATTGTAGTATCTGTCTCGGTTCATTTGGAGCTTCATATACACAAAAACAAGACTGCAAGATAGTATATTGCTAAATTGTACACATTTTCAGTGGTCAAAAACCAATCCTGGGTCACATAATGTCCTATGACCCTTTAGGTTTTAAGTTTTATTGATGGGCGATCTGACAAATCATAATGCAGAATCTGCCATTTTGTCCCACAAACAAACCAGACATGTGGGTGGACTTGAACTTGGAAAAAGTGTATTGAAACAAGATATCTTCTGATTTACAGTCATGTTTATTGTGTGTAATAACTAGTAAAGAGGAAGTTACCAAGGAATAATTTACCACTTTCATTTAGTTAAACAATACAATTTAATAAAAATGCATAATAAAAAAACTATTTAGACATTTAAAAAACTTAATTTAAAAAATAAAATAAAAACTGTAATAGGATCTCACTGATCTAAACCAGGTTATTATAGTTATCTAACATTAAATATAAAACCTTAAAAATACTTTTGTTACTCTGCATAAAATTAATTGTTAACTGAAATATTTGCATTTTAAAATACTTTTGTTACTCTGCATAAAATTAATTGTTAACTGAAATATTTGCATCATATAATGCTAAATCGCCAAGGAATAAAAACTATCAAATTTTGTAAGAAAATTACAAAAATAGTTATAAATCTTGTATAAATCTGAATATACTAAACTATATGTAGAAAAAATTTAATGTAGGAAAAAACTAAGAAAAATTACAAAAATATTTATAAAAACTATAATAGTATCTCAGTGATACTAAAATAACCTGCTTTTGAAAAATGTCTTAAAGCAGCCTAAACTCTTTTAGTCTTGCGGGCTGTTGGTTGGTTTTGCAGGGTTTTAGACACTTCTGTTGGTTTGTGTATTTTGTCTTGTCTTTTGAAACTTTGCTCATTTCTTTTGGATAAAAGTATCTGCTAAATGAATACAATTTTAAGCCGGTCAGATTGGGAGACCAGCTGAAACCAGCAAACCATCCTAGGCTGGTTTAAGATGTTGTTTCAGCAGTGTAAATGAATTATGATTTTCAGAAATATAATGGTAACACTTTAGTATAGGGACCAATTCTCACTATTAACTAGTTGCTTATTATCATGCCTATTATTAACATATTGGCTGTTTATAAAACATTTATTCTACAAGACCATATTCTAGGTCTACACCTCTACCTAATACTTAAACTTAACAACCTTACTAACTATTAATAAGCAGCAAATTAGGAGTTTATTGATGCAAAAGTCATAGTTAATGGTTTGTTAATAGCTAATATTGAACCTTAAAATAACATGTGACCTAAATAATAAACTATTGCATTCTTGAAATACCGATTTTTTTCCTGTTTATTTTTCAGGATTTGAGTTTATCCAGCAGGATCGCCGTTCACCACTGATTTAAATGACAAAGTTCTCCATTAGTCATATAAGAGGAAGTGTTCTTGGTAAATGACTGACCCTTTTTAGCTGAGGATTGATGTGTCTTCATCCAGATCCTGATGTTGTCTGTGTTTCAGCAGTACGAGGAACAGAGAGAGAAACCGGATCGTTCTCTGATGAATCTGCTGATATTATGGTATGACAGAGACACTCTGTTCATTCAGATGAGTGGAAAATGAATAAATGTAAACTTTTGAATGGAAGTATATCACCATTTACACAAAGATATTGTGCAGCACAATTGTTTTCAACATTGATAATAATCAGAAATGTTTATTGAGCAGCAAATCAGCATATTAGAATGATTTCTGAAGATCATGTGACACTGAAGACTGGAGTAATGATGCTGAAAATACAGCTGCGCATCACAGAAATAACATTTTAACATATAATCACATATACATTCACATAGAACACAGTTATTTTGAATTGCAATAATATTTTACAATTTTAATGATTGTTTTTATCAAATAAATGCAGCCTTGGTGACTTTTGACTGTTAATGTACTTAAACTAAACCAACCAGATGTGTGTGTGTGTGTGTGTGTGTGTGTGTGTGTGTGTGTGTGTGTGTGTGTGTGTGTGTGTGTGTGTGTGTGTGTGTGTGTGAATGATGTAAGCAGCTCTGCCTTTTATTTATGGGAAGTGATGAAACCCTGCTCCTTTTTCTGTAAAACATCTGTTTTTAGCTTATCTGATATCGAAACTGGATCATTATTTGTGTGTGTCAAATATCTCAGTATTGCACAACATTTCCTATTCTCATCATATGTTGTTTCTCTCAGCTGTCAGAACAACATGTTGAAAGAATTACAAAGACGTTACGTTGTCCAATCTATAAAGACTGTTCTGTCTGTCTGTTCCCTGGATAGTGAGGTAAAAATATACATTTAATGCATGGTCTAGAAAAAATCTGATAGTGGTTAATCCAGAAAAATGCTCAAAGCAAATGAGTATATTGGTCTAAATGAGTCTACTCCACCAAGCTATAAGCATGAGCCCCATCAGACTGGTCATGGCGGCGGTGTTGCAACAATATCCAGAGATATTCTTAATATTACTCAGAAAACAGGATACAGGTTTAAGTACTTCTGCTAAATTTTACAGTCACTTATGCAGAAAAAAATCCCTCCTATCTCTTGCTCTGTTTACCGTGTATAGACCTCCAGGGCCGTGTGCAGATTTCCTAAATGAATTTGCAGATTTCCTCTCAGAACTATTGGTTAATGTTGATAAAGCACTAATGATCGGAGACTTTAACATTCACGTTGATAATATAAATTGTGTTAGGACTTGCATTTACAGACTCTTTTAGGGTCAAGCAAAATGTCATCGGGACCCCACTCATCATTTTAATCATACACTAGATTTAATTACTGTATATCACATGAAATTGATCTTACTGATATAGATATCGTGCATCAAAGTGATGATGTTACTGACCATTTCCTTGTATCGTGCTTGCTGCGTATAACTGATATTAACTATATGGCTCCTCGTTATCGTCCAGGCAGAACTATTGTTGCTGGCTAATATTTGTTGTCAGGTAAGATGTATTGTTTATCTCAACTGCTCTGTGTTCCCATAAACACATATGATCTAGATGAAATGACTGGCAACATGGGCACTATCTTCTCTTATACATTAGAAGCTGTTAAAATCAAACTGAAAAAGGTTAGAGAAAACTGTACTGTGCCATGGTACAACAGTAATACCCACTCTCTCAAGAAAGAAACTCATAGTCCTTAGCGCAAATGGAGAAAAACGAACTTGGAAGTTTTTAGAATCGCGTGGAAAAACAGTATGTCCAGCTATAGACAGGCTCTAAAAAAACTGCCAGGGCCGAGCATATCCACAACTCATAGAAAAATAAACCAAAAACAATCCAAGGTTTTTTACATTTAGCACAGTGGCTAGATTAACAAATAACCAGATGCCACCCGATCTAAATATCCCCTCATACTGTAGTTAAATAATATTGATTTTGTGTTTATGTTCACTGATAAAATAAATAACATCAGAAATAATATAAAATGTGTATTTTATAGAGTCTAGTACTTCAGCTTCATACATCGCACCCCCCCAAAAAAAACAAAAAAAACAATTGCAGTGCTTTACAGCTATAGGACAGAGAAAAGCGCTAAATAAACTTATCACTGCATCTAAACCAACAACATGTGTATTAGATCCTGTACCCACTAAATTACTGAAAGAGTTGCTACCTGTAGCAGAAGAACCGCTTCTCAATATTATTAACTCGTCGTTATCTTTAGGTCACGTCCCAAAACCATTAAAGCTGGCAGTTATTAAGCCTCTTATTGAACCACAACTAGATCCTAGTGAACTGGCAAATTACAGACCCATTTCAAATCTTCCGTTCATGTCTAAAATTCTAGAAAAAGTTGTGTCCACTCAATTGTACTCCTTCCGGGAAACAAATGATATGTTTGAAGAATTTTTTGTCAGGTTTCAGGCCCCATCATAGCACTGAAACTGCACTTGTTAAAATGCAATTACATGCAAATTACAAATGACTTGCTTCTTGCGTCAGACCAAGGCTGCATCTCATTGCTAATTTTACTTGATCTTAGTGTTGCATTCGACACCATAGATCATGACTACTCCTAGATCGATTACAAAACTATACAGGTATTCAAGGGCATGCTTTAAGATGGTTTAAATCCTACCTGTCCATCCATTATCACTTTATTAACACCAGTCAAGTATGGAGTGCAACAAGGATCTGTCCTAGGTCCTCTGCTGTTTTCAATATACATGCTCCCCCTTGGTTCTATTATTAGAAAATACAATATTAGTTTCCACTGTTATGCTGATGATACTCAACTATATATCTCAACGAGACCAGATGAAACTTCTAAATTATCTAAGCTAACAGAGTGTGTTAAAAATGTAAAAGACTGGATGACCAATCATTTTCTCCTATTAAATTTGAATTTGCAACTAAGATGGATGTACTGTTACTTCCTCTACAGTCAAAACTCTGGGTGTTATATTAGACAGTAACTTGTCTTTTGAAAATCATATTTCCCATGTTACAAAACAGCATTCTTCTATCTTAGAAACATTGCCAGGCTACGAAACATGTTACCTGTTTCTGATGCAGAAAAGCTATTTCACACATTCATGACCTCTAGACTGGACTATTGTAATGCACTGCTAGGTGGTTGTCCTGCATCTTCAATAAACAAGCTACAGGTAGTCCAAAATGTAGCGGCTATAGTCCTTACCAGGTCAAGAAAATATGATCATATTATTCCAGTTTTACATCCTCTACACTGGCTGCCTATTAAGTTCCGTATCACTTACAAAATGTTGCTACCTTTACTTACTTATAAGGCCCTAAATGGTATAGCTCCTGCGTACCTAACTACTTCTATCATGCCACAATCCATCACGCTTCTTAAGGTTGCAAAACTCCTGCACTAGCTCATCTCGACGCATTAAGTGGTCACTTTGGAAAGGTCATGCGTGACGTAGGTGGAAGCACCAACCCAGTGTTCACAAATGTGCAAAGAAAGTCTCTCCATATCCCTGTATGCTCTTCTGTATCATCCGCACCACAAGGATGCACTGTTTTATTTAAAAATAAAAGCTAAATACAAGTAGAAACAGTGCATCCTTGTGGCGGAGGACACAGAAGAGCATATGCAGCATACGGTGATATGAAGAGACACAGAGGAGACGGTTGACGAAGTAATTATTGAATAAAGTCATCATTTTTGTTTTCTTCGTTTACAAAAAGTGTTCCAGTCGCTTCATATAACCCAGATTGCACGTCTGATGGCAGATGGAGTTTTCTGACGACAACTTTCATACCTTTTCTGGACCTTGACGCTGTTATTTATTTATGGGAAAGTCTCAAGCCTCCAGGTTTTCATCCAAAATATCTTAAATTGTGTTCCGAAGACAAACTGAGCTTTTACGGGTTTGGAACGACACGGGGGTAAGTGATTAATAAAAACATTTTCATTTTGGGGTGGAGTATCCCTTTAAGAGCTGCTCGTGTGAACGACTTGAATGAGCAAAATCAGCTTTAAATCACCTGATACAAGCAGGTTTGTATTTTAAATTCGATTTTATTTTTTTATTTTCTGTTTTCATTTAATTTTTTTTTTTTTTTTATTTTTTTGGTGTGTTTGTTATTTTATTAGTTTTAGTTAGTAAAAATATGTCTACATAGTTTTTATTAATTTTTATTTCCATTTTAGTTATTTTAGTACATCCAGTTAAACTAAATAAAAATGAGAAATGTTGCCTGGGCAACTAGCAAATAATAAAATAAATAAAAATAGCAACTAACAAAATAAATGTAAGGATTTTTAAGTTTTATTTCAGTAAAAGTTTTTTTTTATTATATATATATATATTATATATATATATATATATATATTAGCTTAGAAATGTAGGTTTACCGGTTTACAGATTATCATAACCGAGTTATGTATTGCTTTAGATCTGAACATGGTACTTGTTTTAACATGTCTAACTCTCTCTCTCTCTCTCTCTCTCTCTCTCTCTCTCACTGTTTCTAGACATTCCATAACTACATGCTCTGGTTTCCATGGCAGCAGACTTCAAAATACAGGAAATTTAGGATGGAGAGAGAGAGACTACAGTCACATGGTACATGAGCATGAAGATTTGTGTGTCATTACAGGCACGTTTATCACAGCACACATTCACATGAACATTTGATCAAATGTGATAGTGTCTGTGAGGGGAAGCACTCACATACTCAAATATTAAGAAAGAAGTGAGTTTTAAACAAATTATGTGATGTGAAATGATCTCCTGATTCAAAAACAGATTTAATCTACAGTCATTGAGAATCTCGTTGTGATTCAATTCTAGAAACGAGAGTAAGAGGGAATGTTTTCTCTTCATTTCTGCATCATTACTCATTAAATCCTCTGCTTTGCATATATATAAAACACCATCAGATTGGTTGTTAGTACAACTTAAATGAGTTAAAATGATTGCTATGAACATTTGCATTGTTCATTGTGATGATGAACTGATACTAGACAGAAAACAGCCAGTGTACTAATTTTTAAGACGTGATCTATAAGTTGTGCGTTATACGATGATGTTGTAGAAAAACACATTGAAATGCATGTGGTCTTGCTCAGAGGTGTGAATGGCAGCCGTATACAGGACTAATGTGTGACAAATAGTCTGCAGTCATTTCTAACACTATTTTGAGTGTCCAGTGATTCATGATTGATGTGGACGGCAGACAGTCTGAACATCAACCACAATTAACACACATGATGTGGACGGCAGACAGTCTGAACATCAACCACAATTAACACACAGCGCCGCTTTATTTAGGAAGTAAAACCACGGCAGGAGGATTGTGCTGATCTGACGGATGTTAACGGCAGGTTGGGTTATTACTAATCGCCCCATCGTCAGGATTCAGATTTCTTTGTGGTTATTACATAAATACATGAACAATGCAAAGGAGGTCTGTTTACATTAATGTATCCGGCAGATGCTTTTATCCAAAACCACTTACATTGCATTGTGACCAGTTCATGCATTCCCTGGGAACTGATCGTCGATAGCAACCATTGTTATGTTAGTTTTATTTATATGCTATCATAGTTTTTATTTACTCAAATTTTATTATTTTAGCAGGTTTATGTGCCATGAAACATGTTTTCAGGATCTCTGTTTTCGTCAGCTATCTCATTAATAGCTATATTTCTGCTTTGTTTTTGTTTTTTCTGCTTTATTTTTCAGTTTCTTTGATGTCCTTCATTAGTAATTGGATAAGTATCATGAAGGTATTATGTATTTCACCCCAAAATCAGAAGAATTAAGAAAATATATTATTCAAAGTTCACTGTTTCACTGTCGCCTATTTCTGCCACGTAAGAAAAAAAAATCATATTAAGTCGTATTTATGAAATTAAAAGTCGAAAATGACAAAAAGTCCAAATTATGGCATACTACATATTATTTGTAAGATTAAGTCGAAATCATGACAAAACGTTGAAATTGACGAGTCATAATTTATGAGATGAAAATTTACAATTTTTGTAATATAATTATGACATAAAATGTTGAAACTGACATACTAAGTCATTATGACATTGTCTTAATTATGATTAAAAAGTCATAATTTTTTACTTTTTTTGTCGTCATTGATTTTTTAAGTCATAATATCAACTTTTTTAATCTATAAATATGACATAGTATGTCATTTTCAACTTTTTAATCTCACAGTTTTTACTTTTTGTGTTAATTGTGATTTACTAAAGCATTTTTTAATAATGTGAAATCATTCATAGTACAGTACATACTACAATAATAGACCAGTGTGCAAAACAAGTTTTTGAGTATTGTCACGTCAGTCTGTGAATGTCTTTCAATGATCTGATGTGCTAAAGCTCTCAGACATGCACTGTCTCTCTGTCTTACCACACATCTCGTGTCACGTCAGTATAGCAACTTTGGTCAGTCTGCAGACAGTCTGTGTGATTTATAGATGTCTGGAGACGACAGACGCTGCGTTTATAACAGCTAATGAAGCCTCTTACAGTAAAAAAAAAAAAAAAAAAAACGGTCACAGATTTACTGCAATTCAACACAAGCATCAGTTCAATAACCCCTCAAGACACAAGATTTGAGGAAACAGAATGACAAAGACTGAACTTCAAAACTTAGTGCAAGTGATGATGATTACAAGATGTGCCTATAAACATAAAAATAATGATTCAGTTACAAAATATATGCAAAATCACATATCGCATTAATTTAATGAGTCAGTGGCTTTCTGCAGCTTTGTTTTGGAAAAATATTTCCGTGCAATGCAGTTCAACTCAAGTTCATAATCATTGCATAAACATTACATAAAACTGCTGTTTTGATATATTTTGAGATTTACTTTTGAGAATATGATGCCCAGAAATGCTGTCTATGAAGGATATTCACTAGGTTTTGAGAATGTAATGCCTAAAAACATTATATATGAATGCAACTCAATAGGTATTGAGACTATAATGCCTAAAAATGCTGTCTATGTAGGAAATTCTCTAGGTTTTTAGACTATGATGTATAAAATGCTGTCTATGTAGGCACCTCAATAGGGTTTAAGACTATATGACAACCAGAAATGCAGTCTATGTAGGAAACTGCAGTTTTGATATATTTATGTTTTTAGAGACCTGCAGCTTAAAAACATATGGGAGGTTTAAAATAATGATTCAGTTATAAAATATATGCCAAATCACATTTCCAATCGGTAGTATATAGCCATGCAATACAGTTAAACTCGTTGCATTAAAATTATATTTTTTGATTTATTTAGAGTTTTACTTTTGTTTTTGATATGTTCAGAAATGCTGTCTATGTAGGATATTCACTAAGTTTTGATAATGTGATGCCTAAAAATGTTATATATGTAGGTACCTCGATAGTTTTTAAGACTATGATGCCTAAAAATTCTGCCTACAGTATGTAGGAAATTCACTAGGTTTTTAGACAATGTGTCAGACTTTGCTTCGTGTTTTGTGTATGTTTTGCTCCCTCTGACCCAGTTTTCGTCCTTATTTTGATTTCTTTCCAGATGTTCCCTGTTTGTTTTCATTGAATCTTGGTGTGTCTAATCATTAGTCCCTCGTTATCCTGTGCTTATAAACCCCAGTCCTTTCAGTTAGTGTTTGTCTGGTATTGTTTGTCAACTCCTTGTGCTACGTGTGATTCCCGCGATATGAATAAATTCCTTGGTTTAGTACTCCTGGTCTCCTCGTTCCTCGCTCCGTGTTCCCGCACAGTAGCAAACCATGACACCATGATGCCTAAAAAGCTCTCTATGCAGGAAACTGCAGGTTTGATATATTTATGAGACCTGCAGCTTCACCAAAAACACTCAAAGCGCAGTGCGAGTACATAAACCAAAGCATCTGTGTTTAATCATGTTCTAGACGCTGTTATTTATTATGAAGACATGAATTTGTTTCTCCAACACAAGCTATGTGAAACATGCAGAATTATTTTTATTTTTTTTATTTTTTTGCCATCTGCTTCACTTCCAGTTAAAGGTAGTAAAGCGACAGACAGTCGTCTAGACCAACTGATCAGCCCGTCTCCGGCTCCTAATTGACCCTTTCCATGGAATAAAACATGTTTCGCAAGCATTGCACTGACTTCCAGGAATGGAGTTTGATCATGTTGTCATGACAACCACAAAAACTGCATTTTTGGCTTGTGATTTCTGACACTGCATCAATCCTTCTTAATCGGTTTTTGTCTTAATTAATGGTCTTTAGGTAATTAAACCTGAATGCATTCACTTGAAAATCTGAACTGCATGAGATAAAATGTGTGATGCATGCTAATAAACTTGTTTCCTCTTATTTCCTCTTATTTGTCTGACCCCATTAGCAGATCTTTCTAATTTTAACTAAAGTAATTTTAAGTCTTAATACTGATCAGTTTTCTAAAAAAAAAAAAAAAAAAAAACTTATCTTAATTTTCCTTCATGTGCATCAGTTGTTTTGCACAGTTTTCTTTCTTTGGTCTAGATTTGTTGCTACTGATGTCAATTCTTGTTTTGTTTTTCTCACTCATGACTTGTTTAGGTAACGCTTGTGTCTCAAACCTATTGTGCTACCTAGACAGACAGCATATTTTGGCCTAAACAATGAGATTATAAACTTTGACTGCACTTCAAAAACATTTTCACGTGCCTATGATGCTCAGAAATGCTGTCTAGTTAGGCAGCTCACAGAATGCGTTTGATGTCTTACTACTGTAGGTAGGCGGTTTGCAAGGTTTGAGATGTCCAAAAATGCAGTGTAGGCGTGAAGCTCACCAAGTCAGGCACATGCTCAGAATTGCAGCCTAAACAGGCATATTGGTAACTTTCGAGAGCAAATATCTACAAAATGCTGTCTATGTAGGCAGCTTGCTAAGTTTTAAAATGCCTGAAACTTGTCCCTATGACTGCTCATTCGGTTATGACATGTGCCTAAAAATATTGTCTGTGTAGGCAACTCACTAGGTTTTGAGACACTGCCCAGAAATGCTATCTATGTAGGGTTCTTATAAGTTTTAGAGATGCCAAAAAAATGATGCCTAGGTAAAGAGCTCTTCAGGTTAAAGGACATGTGCCAAAGCCTGTCTATATAGATTTTTATTTTTTATTTTATTTTTTTACTATGATGCCTAAAAATGCAGTCTGTGTAGGCAGTTTAAGATTATGGTGCCTAAAATGTTATATATGTCGACAACTCTCAGTTTAGAAACTGATTCCCAGTAATGCTGTCTATGTAGGAAACTCCCTAACGCTTTGAGACTATGGTGCCAAAAATGCAGTCTGATTAGGAAACTAATCAGACTGCAACTAACGCTTTGAGACTATTATGATGTATAAAAAAAACGTAGGCAACTCACTAGGTTTTGAGAATATGAAGCAAAGAAATGCTGTCTATGTAGATAAATCAATAGGTTGTGAGACTATTTTGCCTAAAATGTTTCACAACTCTGAGACTATGGTGCCCAGAAAAGCAGTAGGAAACTCAACAGGTTTTGAGACTGAAGCCTAAAAATGTTTTCTATGTAGGCACCTCAGTAGGTTTTGAGAATGCTCAGAAGTGCTGTCTATGTAGGTAGCTCTCTGCTTTGAGACTGTTATGCCTAAAAAAGTTGTCTATGTAGTAAACTCAATAAATTTTAAGACTATGACACCCAGAAATGCAGTCTATGTAGGAAACTCAATAAGTTTTGAGATTGATGCCTAAAAAACCTCACTAGGTTTTGAGAATACTCAGAAATACTGTCTATGTAGGCAGCTCTCTGTTTTGAGACTATGATGTCCACAAATGCAGTCTATGTAGGGAACTCTATAGGTTTTGAGACTGATGCCTAAGATGCTGTCTGTTTTGGGATTTTGTTGTTTTTTGTGAATTTTATGTATGAAATTTTTTCTTTTTTGGGACTTTAAAGCCTAAAAATGTTTTTCAAAAGTGCTGTCTATGTAGGCAGCTCTCTGTTTTGAGACTGTTATGCCTAAAAAAGTTGTCTATGTAGTAAACTCAATAAAGACTATGACACCCAAAATACTATATATGTAGGAAACTCAATAGGTTTTGAGACTGATGCCTAAAATGCAGTCTATGTAGGAAACTCATTAGTTTTTGAGACTATAAAGCCTAAAAAAAATTATATGTAGGCACCTCAGTAGGTTTTGAGAATGTTCAGAAGAGCTGTCTATGTAGGCAGCTCTCTGTTTTGAGATTATGATGTCCAAAAATGCAGTCTATGTAGGAAACTCACTAGTTTTTGAGACTGGTGCCTAAAAAACCTCACTAGGTTTTGAGAATGCTCAGAAGGCTTAGGCATTTAGGCTTATAATGCCTAAATTGACGTCTGTGTGGGGAAACTCAATAGGTTTTGAGACAATGATGCCTAAAATATTATATATGTAGTATACTCTAGGTTTTGAGACTATGCCGCCCAAAAATGCAGTCTATGTAGGCACCTCACCAGGTTTTGAGAATGCTCAGAAGTGCTGTCTATGTAAGCAGCTCTATGTTTTGAGACTATAATGCCTAAAAATGCCATCTATGTAGGAAACTCTCAAGGTTTTGAGACTGTGATGCCCAGACATGTTAAGTTGTAAACTCATAGGTTTTGAGATTATGATGCCTAAAATGCTGCGTATGTGCATGCATGGGAAACTCTGTAGGTTTTGAGACTAATGACACCAAGAAATGTTCTTTATCTAGGTTTTGAGAATATGAGGCAAATGAGATGCCTTAAAATGTTGTCTATGAAGGCAACTTAGTATATGATGCCCATAAAGCCGTCTATGTGGTGCTCAGCAGCTTCAGAGCTGCCCTAAGGTGTTGTCTAGTGAGTGAGCGCAGTATGCACTGACACAGAGGCAGCAGTAGTGGTTTTGAGAGAAGTAAAGCAGGAAAAGAGGCGCTTCCTCCTCCCTCAGAGGCAGAGCTCGCTCTTCACGCACATTTCCTGTCTCATCCGTGACTCACGTCCATCACCGCGCGCTTCCTCTCAGATGAGGGAGGAGAATGAGACTCGAGCCGATATAAGAGCATTGATCCGGGGGTCAGACGCGACGGAGCGGGTAATGGAGCGTGTCGCTTTTGGATCGGTTCTTCTCGTGTGTCTGGTGTCTGGTGAGTTTCCGTTTCTGTCTCGTTACTGCGACGCTCTGACGCTGACGCAGTTAAGATCAGTGAGCGCGTCGCGTCAAACTCAGTGTTTAATGGGTGTAAATAGATTAATTATTAGTTCCTCTTTCAGTGTCTAAAACTTTCGGACAGAACGAGCCTAACACACGTTTCCTCGTGTGTGTGTGCGTATGCGCGCGCGTGTGGATCTGCATGTGTGTGTGTTTGAAACGAACCCAATTTTGTCATTGTTTCATTTACGCATGCTTTAAAATCGTGGCAATGTTTTGCTACTACAGTAAAACTATATTACATTACTACATGGGATCTCGGTCTAATATTTCCCACAGGTTAACTAACTCTGTGCTGTTGTCATGATAGAGTAAGGGTATCTGACAGTAAATAGCTGGAGACCGGGGATGGTTTTAACATTTTTGACATTTCTTTCTGTATCTTGGAGTTCTTTTAAGCCAGTGCGTTCAAAATATGATACAAACGAGTAACAAGTGTTTGCTATTATATGACGCAGCTGTTATATTTGCAGCACAAACAGAATATGCATGGTTTAGATTCGAATATTGGGAGTTAAATGTTACAATTCACCTCATAGTTCGGGTTAGTTGTAACATACCCGGGTTGAGATGCAACATTGTGACATAAAAAAAGGGGGGTTTGAAAGTTTTTTTTTTTTTTTCATCACTGCCTTCTCAACATAATTAGTGTGTGTGTGCAAGCATTTTTCTGTCAGTTGAGCACTTGAACATTGTTTGTGTTTGTGTGTCAGCATGTTTGTTACTGCCAGTTATAACACTTTCTGTCTTTTGAACATTTTTAGTTTGTGTGTGTTTGTGTTTGTTAATGTTTGTTACTACAAGATTTGCTTTAAGAATTTGCATTAAGAAATATCTACACGGAGATACACAAAAAACATTATTTAACTTTGATGAGTTTAACTACAAAGCAAGGACTGCCATCACAAAAATAAATAAGTAAAAAAAGGTTACTGTCTTACATCACAATTAGTTTTCCCCTCTAAAATCTGCTGTCTGCCCCAGGATCTTCTTCATCACGTGTGGAATAAGGACTAGAGAAGCATGAGTGAAGTCAGTCAGGTGATTTGTAACTCGTCCCTGATTGGAGAGAGTGGAAGTGTTACAAACATCACCAGTCTCCCCTATTATAGTTAACTAAAACTAAAGCCACAGAAAAATCGGTGACACTTTATTTATACATGTACTTACTATTATAATAATTAATTATGCATAATTACATGCAAGTAACAATCTAACTATGGCATTTATCGTCTTTGAAGCATGGCAGTCTGGCTGAAACAGAACTTATTGGCGGAGCACGATGCTGGGTCGGGATTATCGGACTGCGACTTTCGAGCTGCGGTCCGGTTCGCCGATCTGGAACAAGTTCCGTGTTCTCACATCTGCTTAGATCTAAACTGAGTGCTGGACCCAACCACGCTCTAAACCTAATCGCCATAACCTCAGCGATTAGAAACCTAGCCGGTTCAACTCGAGAACTGCTAAATCTAAAGCTGAACTAAACCAAACCCTAAACTTAACCATCACAGACCCAGCGATTAGAAACCTAACTTTCATTTTTAAGGCCCAGTGCTTAGACCGGAGATAATCTCATACGATGTGGTATAGTCTGACAGGTGTGGGACCGTGCACCTTTCCTCAGTCTCCCTATTCCAAACCATGCCGAGACTGATTGTGAGCTGTTATACTTTTCCAAAACCTAACCATATAGTAAGTACATGTGAGTAATATTACTCAAAACTTATATGAATAATTATACTGTAACAAGGACACCTTAAAATAAAGTGTTACCAAAAGCATTATTTGAAATAAACATTGACTGAAATAAAAAATAAATAAATTATATTTATTGTATAAATTGTATAATAAATAAATGAAACAAATAATTTTCAATTAGTTTAGCTGGATTTACTAAAATAACTAAAACTGAAAATGAAATAAAATAAATAAAAACTAATAGAATTGAGAAAAATACCAAAAAAAAAATAAAAATCTGAAAGTATAAAAATAAACATTCAAAATATTAATATAAACTGTAATAGTATCTGCATGATGACTACCATGACTATTTCCCTGCTGATATTTTACAATTATAATAAAATAATAATATAATGAATTGTATTAAAATATAATGCTAATAATAGTACTTATATATACACTGTATATATATATATATATATATATATATATATAGAGAGAGAGAGAGAGAGAGAGAGAGGGGCCTATTTAGAAGAAAATTCAGAGGCATTTATTAATTTAATGCAACTTTAAATAAAAATCACTTCATCTTAAATGAGGTTGCAGGTGTTTCGTCCTGTATCTTCATCACTGTCCATCACTAAAGTGTAACATAGTGTACGTCCACACAGATGTTTCTCAGGTTTAGCGTGTAACAACATAAACCTGCGGTTGCCTTTAAGAGGTCCTGAAGATCCAAATATCTCGTTTCCCAAAGCTCTGTGTCCATTTACCGCAGCGGCTAACAGTGATGCAGCATGTGTTTGTGTTTATTTTCCTGGCAGACACAGATACTGAAGCAACGTCCAGCCGAATGTTGAGACGGTTACGTCATCAGATACTTGTTGCTGTAGAAAAGTTTGTGCAGTTAGCACAATGTCTATAAATCAGCTGGTGTTTTATGTGATTTTCAGTTGATTTATGAAGTCAGCTTTTGACAAATCACATTAAATATCAACCATCCATTAACTAACCAGATGAAACACAATACTTTTGCCTGATCCAAACAACAGGGTTATAATAGTTCATTAAATATAAAGCCACAAAAAAAGTAACTTAAAATAAAAACATTGAATTAAATAAAATATTTTAAAAAATTATTTCAGCTCTTCTATTTCTTGAAATTATTACAAAAATTATATAGACATTTAATAAAAGATCAAAATTACAAAAATGTATACAATCACTAGAACTTTAACTACAAAAGAACATATAAAAATAAAAACATTCAAAATATTGATTAAAAGCTTATAATAGTATCTAAATACTGTTCTGATCTTGCCTCTGTTTGTGTCTTTCAGGTGCATCAGCCAATCCACACAGTGTGTGTAAGTCATGTGACCCACAGCCAGCGAACTGCAAGTCGTATCAGTGCATCACGAACTGCAGCGTGTCAAAAGTCTGCCCGAGTCCAGATGACGTCTGCGCCGCCGTCTGGTATGATGCCCTCGTGAACATGAATCATGCAGCTGCGCTGGGGTTTGTTCCAACACGCTCCCAGACGTGATGCAGCATTCTTCACTTAAAGCAAGAGTTCACCTAAAAATGAACATTAGCTGAAGATTTACTCACTCTTGAGATCGAGTTTGTTTCTTCGTCAGATCTGGAGAAATGTAGCATTGCATCAATTTCTCTGCAGTGAATGGGTGCCGTCAGAATGAGAGTCCAAACAGCTGATAAAAAGATCACAATAATCCACAAGTAATCCACACTCCAGTCCAGCAGTTAACATCTGAAGAAGACAAAAGATTAAACAAATCCATCATTAAGATGTTTTTAACTTTAAATTGTTGTTTTTTGCTAAAACATCAGTCCTCTATCCATAATTTGTTGTTTTTTGCTAAAACATCAGTCCTCTATCCATAATAGTGGTCGAATCTGCACAGATTAAGCACCGTTTACAAGCCAAAAACAAGTTAAAAACATCTTAATGCTGGATTTGTTTCAGCTTTTGTCTTCTCCAGATGTTAACTGCTGGACCTGGAGTGGTGTGGATTACTTGTGGATTACTTGTGATGTTTTTATCAGCTGTTTTGACTCTCATTCTGACGGCACCCATTCACTGCTGAGCAAGTGATGCAATGCTACATTTCTCCAAATCTGATGAAGAAACAAACTCATTTACATCATGGATTGACTGAGAGTGAGTATATTTTTAACAAATGTTCATTTTTGGCTGAACGATTCCTTTAACAAATGAGCATAAAGACAGTGTGCTGATAGCAAATCTTCTTGATTTATTTATTTATTTATTTATTTATTTTATTTTTTTTTTAATTAAAACCAAAAATTTTCAATCTGAAAAACATATTTAAAAGGATAGTGCACCCAAAAAAAAAAATTCTTTCCTCATTTACCCTCCCTCATTTGCATTTTTTGGGTGAATGGTTTCTTTACAGTCAGTTCTTTACAGATTCATGAAGTTCTTGATGTTTTTGCAGGTTCTTTAGCACCAGAACGTACAGTAGATCGATTTAAAGAAACAGAGAACTTTAAAAGTTTCTTCTGTGACATTAACTACAAAACCTAACTACAATAACTCTTTTACTAAACCATCTTCGATATAGATATAGATATAGATGCGTAATAGATGCAAACAAACCTGTACACTGCTGCATTATGGGTGTTGTAGTTTGGTTTGTAGTGATTATTACATGAAAAAAAAAGGACAACATGAGCTTGTTTCACTTTCCACGCAGCAGAGATACAGGAACAAAAACCCAAAATATACAAACGCTGGTGTAAATCAGCTGACTGAACACAACTGACTTACTGTTACTCTTACTGCATGATTACTGGAAACTGACTTACTGTTACTCTTACTGCATGATTACTGGAAACACTGCGCAACTATTTCACATACTAGTTTTAAACTGTACTATATACTGTGCAATGCTTTTTATTTTTTTACATTTAATGGCAATAATTTATGAATCATATATTTATTTTTGTATTAGTTATTTAGTGATAAACATTAAAATGAGATGCAACAGCTAAATTGATACATATATATATATATATATATATATATATATATATATATATATATACTGTACTGTACTATATATATATATTTATATATTGTTATTTTTGTTATTGTTTTTTGTGACAGGCGGCTTAGCATTTACATTTTAAAGCTTTAATAAATTGTTGTTTTTGTCTTTTTTTAGTTTTTGTATATAGTTCGTTTTTGTTTTTATATTTGAATATATTTTGTAAATATGTCTATACAGTTTTCATAAATATAGTTTAATTTAGTTTTAGGTATTTTAGTACTTTTTAGTACATGAAAAATCTTTTGCAAGTTGCATCTAGCTGAAATAATATAAATTATAAGGTTTTAATATTTTTTTTCAGTCGATGTTTATTTTAAGTAAAGAAAATGTATTTTTATGGTTTTAGGTTTAATTAACTATAATAACCATTAAACATTTTCGTTACTTCTATATTTAATATGCTTTTATGTATGAATATATTTTATATATTATGTATGCATATAAAATATATATAATTGTTAGTCTACTTTTGACAGTCTGATGAGATTTTACAGTTTTACTATATAATTTCCGGTTTATTTGTAGCACTGGAAATGATAGGTTGAGCTCATTGCATTTTGGGATACTGTATTACACACAATGGGTTCTGTTATACAGTAATTCTGCACATTTTCACAAATGTAATAGAGCATCAGGATATTGACTCTGCATGCTTTGCAGACCATACATACTTCATAGTGCAGAATAAGTATAAGTAGATTTCTCTCTTCCAGGTGGAGGGAGAATGGAGTTGTGACGGTGGAGACGATGTGTCATGACCCGATACAGCCGCTGTATGGTGTGACGCTGGACGACTTCAGCAGCTCGGACTGTGTGCTGACCGTCAGATACGTGAACGGGAGTAACCTCCGTCTGTGTGCCTGTACGGGACACGAGTGCAACGAACGCATGCTGCTGAACAAACCCGATAACGACACCAAGTTAGTTATATGTGAGTGCAGAAGTCATATGTGTGTCATTTGTCATATCATCAGCACTGAGTGGGTGTGTTGGTGTTTGGTGTTTTTAATATATATATATATATATATATATATATGCTCTGTTTTCATTAATACACACACACATCATTCGCACACAGAGATCTTATTTTTACCCTTCCGGTCCGAATATTTCTCTGCAAACAACATTAACAATTTTAACTTGTCACTGCTGGCAAAAGACCATTGTATAAGTTTGATAATGCATGGCTAGCTGTGCATTAAATGATTTATTGCACGATGTAGTGGCAAAGAACCACCTGATTCGACGCCGAGGTTGCCTACGCAGATTTATGCATGATCCCTTATTTATCCACCTTATTCTTCCTGTAAGAGCGGGTGACTTTTACTGTATGTGTCTGGCTTCTGGTGTCATCTGCTTCCAGATACTTTTAGCTGCACAAAACAGCTCGAGCACAAACTTGTGTCTCACCATATTATTTCACTGTATTATCTTAACTATGAACACACTGGTTTGTGGTGCAAACAGTTTTAGCGTTCACTGCACGTTGTTATTCTTCTCCTTATTTCCTACAGCTGCTAAAGAACCGGAAGTCTCACACATTCACAGAAAACAGCTTACTTCTGTGTTGAAAAATAAGGTGGATAGGTAACCAAGGAAACGCTGTATCGCGGCTGTTCCGTAAGCGCCACCTGCTGTCAGAGAGTGAATGTGCATTTTCATTCAGTCCGTCTGCTGGATTTGTTTTGTGCAGGTGTCTGATGTAGCATAATTTCACAAAGCTAAAGTCAGACCGTTTTGTTTCTGCTTGAAATAATACAGTCTAATTCAAATCAAAACAACTGCTCGTGCTATGTGTGTGTGTGTGTGTGTGTGTGTGTGTGTGTGTGTGTGTGTGTGTGTGTGTGTGTGTGTGTGTGTGTGTGTGTGTGTGTGTAGCTCTACGGTCTGTTCAAAATAAATGAAAAAAATAATTTCCTCTTATCGAACCGTGACTCCAAAACCGAGGTACATACCGAACCATGAGCTCTGTGTGTGTACCATTACACCCCTAATATATATATATGTGTGTGTGTGTGTGTGTGTGTGTGTGTGTGTGTGTGTGTGTGTGTGTGTGTGTGTGTGTGTGTGTGTGTGTTTGAAAGTGTATTAGTAAATGAACTGAAATTAATCAACTGATAAATTTGTTTCATTTGTTGAAATGTATTAGTAAATGTTGAATTTGTCAAGTATGGTAAGCATTAATGGTGCTAAGATTAATGCACACACACAGCAGTGAAATGCTGAACACACAAAAGCTAATTATATTTGTTGGTAATTTATGTTAACTAACATAACATGACTGCTGTTTAAAAAAATTAAACCTTATAGTAAAGTGTTACGAGATAAATACATGTGTATAACACGGCTAGTTGAGTGAAGATTTGTCAATATTTTTGTTGTTTTTTTATTTTCTGCTTTTAAGCTTGAGTGAATAATATTAGTTTTAATAGTTTAAAGTGTAATTCATTTGAAGTGATTGTAATGCAGAGAATGAGGGAATGAATAATATGGAAACATTTCTCTCTGTGTGTTTTTGCAGTGCATACATCTGAAACGAAAGGAGGGTTCAGACTCCCTCAGCTCTGTATGTTCTGTGACATTGAATCTACGGCGTGTAACGCCACCGGCGTCTGTGAGTCCTCGTGCAACATCACCTCCATCTGCGAGAATCCCGATGAGGTGTGCGTCAGCGCCTGGTACGCATCACGTCTCTGTGTTATACATCTGTGTCTATGTCTACAGACTCAATCTGCAAATCTGAATCTCAACGATGCTAAAATAACACTGTTGAGAAGCAGAATCATCTGCTCTCTGTCCAGTAGCACTGCTGTCTAGACATTCATCATTCTCTGTGTGAACTCTCTGTGTTTCTTCAGTCTCTCACGACTGTGTTAATCAGAAAATGGCTTCACTGTGATACAGGAAATCCTGTCTGACTTCCAGAGAATCCTGCAGGAAATGGTTTCAGTTTCAACTCTGAGAGTGAAAACGCACAGTTAGAGTGATCAAGAAAAAAAATCACTTCTTTAAATGCTTTCTGTCACATAGAAAGCGTTTAAAAAGGTGTTTTTTCCCCCATTTGTTCTTTTTCAATTGGCATGGCCCATTTTATATTGCAGTGATTTCAAATTCAATCTTTAATGTAAAAACAACATAAAGACAAAGACAGTAAATATTTTTTTTTTCTCTAATATTTAACCATTGACTAGCTGTTCAACATGGTATAAGTGAGAGCTATCAATTTTAACATTTATTAGATTTTAAAAAATAACAACTTTTAATTTAACTTAAAACAATCTTCACATAAACCCATTATAATAAATGTCATACCTGTGCCCTTCAGCAAGTAGGAAATACATAGAAATTGAATAAAGTTATCAAACACTGAATTCTAATTTTAATAAAGATGAATCCTAAAAGCTAAAAGTAATATGCATTGCTAAGAACATCATTTGAACAACTTTTAAAGATGATTTTCTCATTATTTAGATTTTTTTGCACCCTCAGATTCCAGATTTTCAAATAGTTGTATCTCAGCCAAACATTGTCCCCCTAACAAACCATACATCAATGGAAATCTTATTTATTCAGCTTCCAGATGATGTATAATCTCAATTTTGAAAAATTGACACTTAAGACTGGTTTTGTGGTCTAGGGTCACATTTGATGAACAGCTGTTATGAGGTTATTTCGGCTGCTTTAAGAGCTGCTGCTGCTGAACATGAGGTGGATCTGACACACATCATAGTTTCTCATTACTCTTTACCTTCTCTGACTCACTTCAGCTCTTAAAGTCTCTGTAATGAGCTGAGAGTTGAATCGGTTGTGTGTTAGATGAGGGAGACAGTGCTGCTGCTCCAGGACAGTTTGGAAAACCACTGCATTTCAGAGACCTGTTCTTAAATCTGACTCGTATATAACACATATTTACAAACATGCACAGCTTTAAGGCAGATTATAATCGCCTTTTTGGTATCTTAATGACTAAGCTGACGACATAACTGTGACATTGCATGCTCATAGTTTCTTTTGCACTTTAATATGATACAGTGCTTTAATATAATACAGCACGGCATTGCATTTGTGCGTGCAATTAATGAGCACGTGCTATGAGCACAATATAACGGCTGACATTGTTTTTTACTGACATACATCTCATCTGAACGCAGTGTTGTTCTACTGAAGCACCTCGTCACCTGTAGCTTTTATGTTGGAGCGCACATATGAAAGTCTCCCATTTGATGTGGTCGCAAAGACGTTCTGTGTCTAAATAAACACACTTCTTGTCAAGAAAAAAGAAAAAAAACACTTCTGGTAATCTCGAAATAATTGAATAATAGCCAATCAACTCACAATGTGCATGTTGTATTTCAGGAAGAGAAATGAAGGGAACGCCATCATCGAGACGGTGTGTCACAATCCGGCGTTCCCGTTTCACGGCCAGTATCTGACGGACTACAACAACACCGTCTGTCTGATGAAGCAGGTGAAGGACATGGAGGATTTCTACATCTGCTCCTGCAATCAGGAAGAGTGCAACGATCGGCTCTTCTTCACTGACGGTAAGACACTCAAGAAATGAACACTTTTATTAACCAAGGATGCATTTAATAGATCAAAAGTGACAGTAAAGACATTTATAATGTAACAAAAGATTTCTATTTCAAATATATGCTGCTTTTTTGAACTTTCTATTTATCTGTGAATCCTGAAAAATTAATTGTATCACAGTTCCCACAAAAATATTGGGCAGCACAACTGTTTTCAACATTGATAATAATCAGAAATGTTTCTTGAGCAGCAAATCATCATATTAGAATGATTTCTGAAGATCAGGTGACACTGAAGACTGGAATAATGATGCTGAAAATACAGCTGCGCATCACAGAAATATATTACAGTTTAACAATATATTCACATAGAAAACAGCTATTCTAAATTATAATAATATATCACATTTTTACAGTATTTTTGATCAAATAAATGCATCCTTGGTGAGCAGAAGAGACTCTTTCAAAAACATTGCATCAGTCAGATGTTCACTTCCTGTCGTTCTCGTGCCGTTCTCGATCTGAATAAAAATATTAATACTCATACGTCACAGTTTTGTTGCTTACACGCTGTGTGTAGGTCATTTTAAAAGCTATCGTTGGGTAAATTGTGTAAGTGGTTTCCTATAATGTCTCTGTGGAGCTGCTGAAGTGTTGAGATGTGTGGTTTCCTGTCTGTGTTTATAGATCATCGCAGGCAGAAAATGTTGTTTTTATAGCCGCGTGTTATTTCTGTGCATCTGCTTGTGCACGTGTGCAGTTTGTTTGTGGCCACGCATCACTGTGTTAACTGTAACGTGTAACATTAGGTAGTTTTCCACAAGGAAAGCACCACTCATGTTTATTTCTGCTGCAGGGATGGCAAGAATCTAGTTTTAGATGAGCTAAACAGGAAGCTGCATCATGTGATTCTGGGAGGAAACTTTTGGTGCAGAAAATATGTATTCGTCTAAATGCAAACACTGCAGATGTGACGTTCAGCGTCTGTTTTGGTCTTGCTTTCCAGTACAAATATCTAAATATATAAATGCAAAGTGGTATAAAAAGTTTGGTTTTCTGAGAAATGAATCAAAATGAAGCAAGAACAAATAACTGTCGGTGGAGTGAGAAAAATGAACTTAGCTCTTTTATTTTTCTGAGATATTTGTTCTCATTTTAAGTATAAACTTACTTAATTGTGATTCATTTCTTGGTTTAATAATGTTTATATATTTGTACTGGAAAACCAGATAAAAATACTGAATACACAGGGGAATTTTTTTTTTTTTAAATATAAATATATGTTTGTAAAAAGTTGCTTCCAAATGCATCAAACAAAACTCTCTGTTTCAAAGTTTGAATGCCTCTAACATTACTACAGTAGTTACTGTAATTACTATTACAGTGATTAGTTAGCTCTTCCTCAGAAGTGCTCATTGTATCAGCTTTTATTTTGTTTCCTGTGTGCTGTTATTCCAGGAAGTTGTGTACAGACAGTCAGATAGGAAATGGAGACAATTATGTTCAAAATTATAACTTATTTAATGGCAAACATATTCAAAAATAGAATATATATATATATATAATTTAAAATCATTTCCATTTTAAATTATATTATTATATATAATAAAATACAAGTGTACAAACAAATATTTTAAAAGCAATGTATTTAAATGAATTGTAAAAAAATCTATTTTTACATATTATGTAACAGCATCCATCCCAGCTTTGTTTTTATTAATGACACATTAATTATGGCACCTAATCATGTCCATAATTATAACAGCTTAAAAAAATTGTTCAATGAAATAAACATTTTAAAAAGCATTTTTCTTATAATTTCCCCTCTGAAATAAATTATTATTATTATTATTTGTATACTAATTACATTTTTGTTAAATTTTAAAGTTACCTTTTATTTGTATGTTTTCATTTTTATTACTAGTGCTTTTTATTAGGATTTTTGTATATTGCTATTTATTTTTATTTATTTCACTTTTAGTTAATTTTTTATTTTTTTATATTAAGTTAGTAATTTAAGAGCTTCAGCTTAAACGTATTTTAGTTATTTGCCAAGGCGACATTCATAATGTTCCTTTACTTTGAGTATTTCAGCTAATATTTATTTTTTTTTTTTATAGGTTTTTTATTTAATATATCGTGGTATTTTTTAATTTTAGTATTGTTTTTTTGTTTGGGATAGTCTCCTCCAGGAGACTATAAGAAGAATCTCCCGCCGGTTCTGTTGGTCAGTCTGCTTCCTGGACTGATCGCTGTCGTCGTTCTGCTCTCGGCCTTCTACTGCTTTTACGCGGTTCGCCAGCAGAGTCTCACTGCGCCCAAGACCAAAGGCATCGACAGCGAGACCTGCGCGATCATCATGAGCGATGACGACCGATCCGACAGCAGCTCGGCCAACGCCAACAGCCTGAACCACAACACCGAGCTGCTCCCGATCCAGCTGGACGCTATTGTGGGGAAAGGCCGCTTCGCTGAAGTCTACAGAGCCAAACTCAAGCAGGGGGCGACCGACGAATCCTTCCAGATGGTAGCAGTCAAAATATTTCCCTACGAAGAGTACGCCTCGTGGAAAACCGAGTGGGAGATTTTCTCAGACACCGAGCTACGGCACGAAAACGTGCTTCAGTTTCTAACCGCCGAGGACCGGAAGGCCGAGCGACGCTATTGGTTGATAACAGCCTATCACGAGCGAGGAAACCTGCAGGAGTTCCTGACGCAGCACGTGATTGGTTGGGACGAGCTGTGCCGATTGGGCAGGTCTCTGGCGAGGGGCGTGGCTCATCTCCATGCTGACCGGACGCCGTGCGGACGCACCAAAGCGCCCATCGTGCACCGGGACCTGAAGAGCGCAAACGTCTTGGTGAAGGCAGACCTCAGCTGCTGTCTGTGCGACTTCGGTCTCAGTCTGAGACTCGATAACTCCATGACTCCGGAAGAACTGGCCAACAGCGGACAGGTGAGACTGTAAGCTAATGAGTGTAGTGCTGGAAACCCTGCGGCATCTGCAGGAAAATTTCAGGATTTTTTTTTTTTTTTCAAGAAACCATGTCTTCCCACCTAAATAATTATGCTAATACAGCTCAGTGTTTTAACAAATCGATAGAAATTAGATATAAATGTATAATTATAATTGAAGTTATATAATTTATATATTCAATATGTCATTTATATATTTGAAATCATAAAACTTTTTAGATAGTATGTAGTATTATTATATAATTATAATCATCATAAATTATATCTAAAATGATGTTTATGTTTTTATTTATTTATTTTTTTAAATGTAATTGTTTGTATATTATTTATTTAATAATACCAATCCATTGCATTTTGAAAAAAAAATAAAAAAAATTGTAACAAACCATTAAAAAAAATCATAACAAATTAGATATAAATAGTGTACAAATACTGTATTTTGTTTCAATTATTCAATGAAATTAGTTTTTTAAAGATATTTTTTCTCTGAAATAAATTATTGTTATTATTATTTGTATACTAATATAATTTTTATTAATATTTTAAATTGCCTTTTATTTGTTTTCAGTTTTCGTTTTAATTACTAGTTGTGCTTTTTAGTAGGAGTTTTGTATATTACTATTTAGGTTTATTTATTTTTATTTATTTCACTTTAAGTTCAGTTTATTTATATATATATTTGAAATCATAAAACTTTTTAGATAGTATTTAGTATTATTATATAATTATAATCATCATAAATTTTATATAAAATGATGTTTATGTGTATACAGTTTTTAAAAAATAATAAAAAATTAAATTGTTTGTAATTGATTTATTTAATAATAGTAATCTGTTGCATTTAAAAAGAAAAAATCATAACTAATAATTTAAAAAAGCATAACAAATTAGATATAAATAATCTACAAATGCTGTATATATTAAAATCATAATAATATAATATATAATATATAATATATATATATATATATATATATATATATATATATATATAGTATTACTAATTCATTGCATTTCTCTATTAAAATGTCTGTATTTTAAAAAGGTAAATGCTAAATTTCTAATAAAAATCATAATTAGCAGATACAGCACAGTTTACACATGAATTGCAATCAGTGTTTGGTTTTATGCCTTAGTTTCTTTATTTTCTATTTTTCTTTATTTATTTATTTTTTAAAATTAATCACTATGATTTTTTTCTTTATAACAGTAATTGTTTACAGTTAATCATAACAATAATTGAGCGTGATGAGGTCAGTGTTTAAAAAATTATATAAAATATCATCAAAGACTGAAAGAGAAAGAAACGTCTGTTTGAACCACACACTCCAAAATAATGATGATTATGTAAGAAGTAAAGCATTATATTTAAAGAGGAAATTGCACGGTGCAACACTGAACTGAAAGTGCAGCACACTTCACGCAGTCTAGAAATTTTTTAAATGAAAGCATTTAATTTAAAGCTATATTAAGGCAGAATTTGTTTTTAGTGCTGTAAAACTCATTATACAGCTGAAAACAAGCATTTCAAAATAAAAGTCTGTATTTTGCATTAAGTCTTAAACATATGAAATCTATCAAAATAGTGTGTTTAAGTTCAGTGTAAGTATTCATTAAATAAGTTAGGAGTGTTTTCTGCTGCTGATGCTCCTGAAGGACATGTTTTCTTCACTCTGTCTGTCTCTCTCAGGTGGGAACGGCCAGATATATGGCTCCTGAAGTGCTGGAGTCCAGGATGGACCTGGAGAACATCGAGTCCTTCAAACAGGCCGACGTTTACTCCATGGCTCTGGTTCTGTGGGAAATCACGTCCAGATGCAGCGCCATCGGCGGTGAGAAATGACCATCAGTGGTTACACTCTCCATATCACACAGACACACAAACACACACACACACACACACACACACACACACACACACACACACACTGAATGACAAATCTCCGTCCATCTCACCTGATCCCAGTCCACAGACCACAGCAGATCCTCTTCATGATCTCCACAGAGAATTTGTCATAGAAATGATCTATAAATCTTTAAAAATAAACACCCCTTCCCCAGTCTGATTTAAAAATAAAGATAAATACCCCAAAAGTATGTGGTTATTTTTAATAAAATTTGTTAATTATATATATACAGTATTAAACATAAAATACAATTATATTATATTATATTATACAGCATTAAATATGATTTTTTAAATATATTACAACTATATATATATATATATATATATATATATATATATATATATATATAAATATATATATATATATATATATATATATAAACAATAATTACATCAAAAATGTATTATAAAATACACTGTAAAATTTAAATATTGATTATTCTGTTTAATAACATTTATATATATATATATATACAGTATTAAAATAATAATAATTACAAATAAATATGTAAAAGATTTTATATATAAAATTTATATGATATAATATTATAACTTCTGTACATTTGATTAATTATAAAAAATAATTACATAAAATATAATAAAATATTTTATTATAAAAATATAAAAAATGTATATGTGTGTGTGTATTTTAAATAGTTGTAATTTTATATATATATATATTATGTAATGTTATAATATTAATAATATTATATACTAATAAATAATAATATATTAATAAATGTGTAATACATATAAATTGTATTAAAAATAACTTTTTTTTGTCTTTAACATATATAATTATTGAAAAGCATCAGTCAAGCTTTGTTCAGAAGTTCCCAGGAAATGCATGCGTCAAAAACAGGAAGCATCGTTGTCATGAGCACTTCCTGTACCTGCACCATGCACTTCCTCTATGGCTTTGTTGTTGTTGTTAAGGGTTTTTCAGATTCAGGAGTTTTTGTGGCAGGAAACTACCAGATTTGTGTTGCTTGTTGTGAATGGCTGGTTAAAACCCTGCTGACCCACTTCCCACAATGCAATTCGTCAGTGAGCACAGAGCTCATGCTGGTGTGTGTGTGTGTGTGTGTGTGTGTGCAGATGTGCGGGAATATGAGCCTCCGTTTGGGAAGCTGAAGGATCATCTGTGTGTGGAGAGCATGAAGGACGACGTCATCAGAGACCGTCTGAGACCCGAGATACCGGCCAGCTGGAGTAACCACACGGTAACTACCTAAACTAGTCTCACAGAGCCTGACGCCTCACTAAACCAGCGCCCCACAGCCCCTCATTATCAAAGCTGTTCATATTCAGACATCTTTTATTTACAGCAGAGTTATCATAGTTAACTAAAACTAAAACTTAAACCTTTTACTTGAAATAAAATGAATGTTAAGTGAAATAAAATATAAATATTTAACTTATTTTTTTCATCTAGTTTCCAAAACAACATTTCTCATTTTCATTTATTTTAACATAATAACTAAAAAATAACTTAAATAACTTAAATAAAACTATATAGACCTATATATAGATATATATATATAAATTGAAAAAAGGCAACAAAATAAATAAAACACTAAAATCACTATAAAAGCAAAAGATATATAAAAATAAATTTTAATTTAAAAATATTAACAAAAACTATAATATTAAATATCTACTCATTAAAATATTTAAAATAGTAAATTTAATATTTATTAATCTACTCAATTATTTAAATATACATTTTATTATTTATTTTAATTTATTTTAATCAAATATTATATTTTTATTTATATATATTTTTTATACTCACTATAGTACTATATGGTATGGAGGGCCAAATTACTCAAAATTAAATAATTAAATGTTGAAATATATAAATAAATTGTGAAATACACAATGAAATGATTAAATACATAAATGAATGCATAAATGCCAAAATATATATATATATATAATATTTATTTCTTCATTTATTTATGTGTTTAATTATGTTTTTATTTATTTATTCATTCATTTATTTATTCATTTTTTTATTTATTTTCAGGGTTATGGTTGTGGACACGTCACTCAGTGGGCGGTGTCACCTTTCAAACGCGATTTCTTTGGTCTTTCTAATGTAGGCGCCTTTTTCTTGTTTTTCTGGCTGAAATCAGTGCTGTCATCGATAGTAACGTTGGCTTTACGCACCTGTTTCACACTGGATACGCAAGCAGTGCAGAGGCAGAGCAGAAACAGCACGCACCCATTATATGCTTTCATACTGGCAGCTTTTGTCGCGTGCAGCTGAACCGCGGCTTGTGTGCTGCAAATACAGACGAGTATTGTCAATTATGTAATATTTTTTCAGCGTTCTCCTCTGAACACTGTGTGCCATGTGCATTGATGTATGATATGGCCAGCATACTCTGTTGTGATCTGACGTGTGCCCCTCTGTCTCACACACATATGTAAATGACATGCCGCATATAAGTAGTTTACATGATAAAAAGTAATCTTAAAGTTTTAGCCTCTAGTTTTATTAATTTAAACTGGCCTTTGAAGTTTGGGCAAAAACTCGTAGAAAGACCAAAGATTTCATTTTTGCATAAATGGTGACACCGAAACATGAATGTATTTATTACTCAAAAATGTCCATTTTTCAAGTTAATCATGAAAATCAAGAACAATACTGCCGCGCTGCCTCTGCATAAATGAATACTCTCAATGAATAAAAAAATAAAAACTTAAGCTCTTAAACTCCATAGCCAATAAATAAAAAAATTTTTTCTACTTATATTAAAATTATATTCATAGGTCAACATTTTATGCATTCATATTATGAGTCAACAACAGATTTATCATTTCAGCCATAGTGTATTTCACAATTTATTTAGGCGCCTGAAAATAACCTCAACACTTTAACCCTGATTATAAAATTTGGAGGGAGTAATAATTAAATAAATAAACCATACCATAAACAAAAGTACTATAGTAAATATAATAAATAAATACATGAATGAATAAATAAATTAATTAATTAATTAATATTTATTTCTGCATTTATTTATGTTTAAATATTTCATTATGTATTTAAGTTTTTATTTATGGATTTCTGCATTTATTTCTGCATTTATTTATGTGTTTAAATATTTCATTATGCATTTAACGATTTATTTATATATTTCAACATTTAGCAAATTATTTAATTTTAAGTACTTTGGCCTTCCATAGTTGTTTTTATTATCTATTTTAATATAATTTAATTTTTTAACTTTTTATTATTTATTTTAACAATTCATTTATTTATTTGAATCGTTATTTATGTATTCAGTTGAATCTTATTTTAATTATTTATCTATTTTTACACTGTTTTTCTCTAAACTTCTCCGTATCGTCATCAGGGTGTCCAGCTGCTGAGCTCAAGCATAGAGGAGTGTTGGGATCACGACCCTGAGGCGCGTCTGACGGCGCAGTGCATCGTGGAGCGATTCAGTGAAATCAGCAGCGCTGTGATCTCGCCTGTCAGCTCCGACAACAAGAGCACACAGGATTCTGGGAATGATGAGAAATAGATCCGAACCGCAGACCCCCGTCTGCAGAATCACCTGATAAAGTCCGTTTCAGACAGACATTTGCACTTTACAGGAACAACCAAACACGCCAAATACACGCTTGCGTACAGTACAGGTGATGTTTATTTAGCTATGAACTCATACTCGATATACAGAGCGCGTGTATGATGCCAGTCGCTCGTTATGAATCATTATAAGCTTCAGGGAAAATCTGCTTTGCTGACGTGAAACAGTCAAACACAGAGGAACATGAATCCTGACGCAAAGGATTCTGGGACGTGCACCAAGAAAATCCAAGAGTTCTTTGTGAACTGACAGTGTTATAAATCCCCAAAGATGATTATAAGCGATAAATCAGACCGAATCCAGCTGATTTAAGTGTTTATTAAAAGAAAATATAGAAAATAACCAAAGAGAACGTGAGCCAAAGATGATCCAGATGATGAAATATGAATTCTGCTGTATTTGAGACTCTCAGGTGAAGCTGTTTGTTTATTAATGTGAAAATACAGTCTGAAGACTTTTACACACGTGCCTTACAGAGCAGAGATTGATTTCGATAAATGCTGATCTAATTCTTCAGGTTCAGCATCTGAAAGCAAGTATAAAAGCCTAGAAAATGAGCACTTTTTACTATGCATACAGTATATAATCATTGTGTACATTTGTTTAAAAACTTTATAAAACATCATAAAATCATTCATTGTTTGTGAATTCTGTTTTATGGACCGCAAACACACTGCAGCTGAATATTTGTGCTTTAAATCAACATGAAATCAAGTTTAACTCCGTTAGTCTCTGAATTCATGTTTCTGGTCTTATTGTGAACCATTCTTTGGTTTAAGCGAATACCTGATTTCTTTAAAAAATTAAATCAGTATATCAGATTACAGATGTAAAATGAGCTGCAAACTGTTTCATGTTGATTTCTAACAGGCTTTTCACACAGAGTTCGGCTATTTACAGTGACGATCACTTTAGTAGCAGGCTGAATCAATCCAAGATCGATCACTTTGATGCCAGGAATGATTTCTATCACATATATAAACAGAACTGTAAATACAGGGTGGATTTAGTGAGGATTCCTGTCTCGTGGTGTGTTTGTGTGCGTGATGGAGGCCCGTCTGACTCTGATTAAATCTGCCTCCTGCTGGACAGATTCAACTTCACATGAATACAGAATAAGATTGGTGTTTAGGAAGCTCACAGACTTTTCCAATCACAGCAGTTCTCACAATAACAGTTTTTTTTTCTCTTAGATATTAAAATGAAAAAGCTTATACACCTTATAACCTTATAAACCTAGGATGGTTTGAGGGTGAGTAAATCATTGGGTAATTTTCATTTTTGGGTGAACTATCCCTTTAATATAGAGCAGCCCCCTCATTTTAAGTTGGGCTCCCAAAAATTAAAGGTCACCCCTTTTTAAGTGAAGTGACCTGTGGCCAAGTATGGTGACCCATATTCCAAATTTGTCCCATCCAAGTGCACACACATGCACACACCATGAAGAAAGTGCAGCTCCAGGGGTGTGTTCCTTTACATAAAAATGAGCTGCAACTTCCCACCCGACTCGAGAAGGGGGTGGAGCCTAGACGTCTCTGCTTTGCATATGGCAATAAACAGAGAGGAGAAGCAACATGAGCGAGAGTGAGAGGGCAGTTATTCTGCTCTATTATGGCTCTCGCGGTACTTTGATGTCAAACATTAATCGTTCTGCACAACACAGATGCATCTCGACCGAGCTGAGAGCTGAGGATATGGTTATATGCGCCTGTCTGTCAACGGCGGTGGGCGGGGCTACTGCGATATGACGTCATATTGCGGACAGGATCCAAACCGCTCGTTTTTTGAGCCTGGTTTGGTTTTATGAAGATTAAAAAAAAAAAAACTGGATGGATTCTTATCATTCTAAGATGGCTGTGTACACACAATTCCAACAACATATCTGTCCAAACACCTTGTAAAAGTGGATTATGCTCAATAGTTTTATGAAATTAATTGAAATAACCGACATCCAACACAAATCTACGAATATGTTCAGGTGAGGTATCCGGTTTACTGCTAACTAATTAAAAACTCACTATAAATAGTTTTACACACCAAAAAAAAAAAAATAGAAAACCATCCATTAATATGACGAGCTACAGCTCAAAATACATGTCAGATGGAAACATTGTGCATTATGATCGAGTCTGTAGATGAATTCACTATAAATAGTTAGACACTGCAGTTCAGTGCTGATAGTTTAATAGGAAATCAAACCATCCAGTCATCTCTTATCAACGAAGTGTTCTCTGCTGACAGCTGTGCACCTGCTCGAAAAAAAAAACACATGCGCGGGAAATGTTGCGGAACCGAACGCGCGGTGGAAGATGCGGCCGACCACACTGTGGCGCCCGCGCCGTCAACATCATGCCGTCAGAAACCTGATGGAAGAACAAGCACACATTTGTAATGGTTTTACTGCGTTTTAATGGAAACTTAAAATGTATAATATTTTGATGGACCCTCTATTTCCTCTGACAGTTGGGGAATTTGTTAGAACCTTGCCTTTTAATTGGATATTAAAAAAAAATGTGTTTGAATCTAGGTAAATCCTGATGAGAAGTATGTCCATAACAACACACTACAGTTTTAAAACCTGATATATTTTTAAAAGGTTAATAGCTGATGGTGTGTAATGTTTGTAATGCATTCCTCTGCTCGTAAATGTAAACAATTTGCTCTGGTTTACATAGCGCAGCACACTGTATGTTCTACTCCCGCATTTAATATCAGCAGAATCACACTGATAGACATACGTCATGGTAAAATGTGAATAACGCCGGTGGAGACTGACACGGAAGAGAAGAAATTGTTGAATAAAGTAGTTCACACAAAAGGCATTTCATAAAGTTATATCACACAATTCTGAGTTGATATCTTTCAGTTTTGAGACAAAAAGTCAGAATTATAAGTTAAAATCTCACAAGTCTGACTTTTTTCCTCAGAATTGTAAACTACAATTCTGAGAAAAAAGTCAAAATTGTGAGATAAAGATTCACAATTACCTTGTTTTGTTTTTTATTCAGTGGCGGATATGGGCCCCCCATAGCACCACCAAGAAATCCTAGAGCCACTGGGATTTCCAGAGTGACGTCAGAGGAAGAGGTTAATTAGTATAATCTGTAGCCGTGTCCTTCATGTAGACGTACAGAGCACTCGTCTACAATATTTAGGGTCAAAAATGGCCAATAGACTCCCATTTAAAACATTTTCTATAGGCATAAGAATGGTCTTAATCATTTTTTTGTTGCCTTATCCTTTTCTAAGCGACGCGAGGCAAGGTAAGAGCACGGTTCATTCATTTCCATACACGGCACTTCCTTCTGATCGACGTGACACAGCTACATTGAAACTGTTGAAAACATTTTAAGTTCAAGTTCATATTTAAGATGTTTTTAGCAAACATAATCTTGCCTCTCATTTTACATATTGTGTATCGTGTTTTTATTTTTTGTTTGTGTTTTCTATGTTCCACAGAAAAACAATTCCTGCGATACAAGATTACAGCATTTTTCAAAACAAGCACGCTTCCTGTGTTCAAAGCTGTCGCTGTCTGTGATGGCAGACAGATCGCTCACTACAGTAATGAAGAAAGAGTTTGGATAAGATCGAGTCTGACTGAAGATGACTGGATCAATGCTCCTGAAGAACCACCTGATTCTAGAGACTGGTTCCTCCATCAGATCAGGACTCTGTCAAACTGCACAGACTCTCAGTGTTCTGGTGAGTTTCTTGCTTTAGTCATCAATTATCAGATATGTTATGATATTTCTTGTATATTTTATGTAGTGTAAGTTTATCGTGAGTGTTGTTCTGTGATTGTAGAGCTCCATGTTCTTCAGAGAGTAATTGGTTGTGAACTGGAGAAATTTCCTGATGGATCAGTGAATCTGAGAGCATTTGATGAATATGGATTTGATGGAGAGGATTTTATGGCCTTTGATTCTGAAACTCTGCAGTGGATTGATAAACACCCCAAAGCTAAAGAAACCAAAATGAAATGGGATCAGCAAACAGAACGAATCCAATTCCTCAAGCAATACCTCAAGACCTGCACTGACTGGATCTCCACATTTAACAACACAAAAACGAGTATGTTTAAATCAGATCAGTTTTTGACACAATAACTCGAGGAAGTTGTTTCTAATTCTGTCTTGATGCAGAGGCGATTTATCATCATTCACTGACAAATAATTACTAATGCGTTGAAAACAGTGTGGGTATTACACAGTGACCATCAGGGGGGTCAGAGTACGTGGGGTGGGGTGTCCGG
Organism: Cyprinus carpio; assembly: GCF_018340385.1. Taxonomy (NCBI): domain Eukaryota; kingdom Metazoa; phylum Chordata; class Actinopteri; order Cypriniformes; family Cyprinidae; genus Cyprinus; species Cyprinus carpio. The sequence continues at coordinate 6,357,065 of NC_056590.1, forward strand.
TGTAAATCAACACGATTTTAATTGTGTAATGTTTTATGCTCTAAATACAGCTGTCAAGCGATTATTTATATTATATTATATAATATATATGTATATATACATATATATATATTAATGTTATTTATAAATATATATATACATATATAATTAACTAGCCTACATGATGTGCCAATTAATTAACTGAATGAATCACATTTAAAGTCATTATTGTGAAAAATTAAAAATTAAAAGCACTGAATAGACATTACAAAACAATTGCTTTAGAAATGAATTTGAAATGATTTCAACTATAAGCACCAGTAGGTGGTAGCAAATGCCGTCTTAATGAGTTTGCCATTCATTCATTCAGTCAGTCAGTCAGTCATTCATTCATTCAGTCAGTCAATCAGTCATTCATTCATTCAGTCAGTCAGTCAGTCATTCATTCAGTCAGTCAGTCATTCATTCATTCATTCAGTCATTCAGTCAGTTCATTCATTCATTCATTCATCCATCAGTCAGTCAGTCATTCATTCATTCTTCAGTCCATCAGTCAGTCCATTCAGTCAGTCATTCATTCTCAGTTTCAATCATCCATCATTCATTCAGTCAGTCTCAGTCAGTCAGTCATTCATTCAGTCATTCTGTCATTCATTCTTCATTCATCCAGTCATTCATCAGTCATTCATTCATTCAGTCAGTCAGTCAGTCAGTCAGTCATTCATTCAGTCATTCTGTCATTCATTCAGTCAGTCATTCATTCATTCATTCATTCATTCAGTCAGTCAGTCATCTTCACTCATTCATTCAATCAGTCATTCATTCATTCATTCATTCGTCAGTCATCATCAGCCATTCATTCAATCATTCATTCATTCAAATATTCATTCAACCATTCAATCATTCAATCATTCAATCATTCATTCATTCATTCAGTCAGTCATCAATCATTTAGTCATTCATATTCATTCATTCATCATTCATTCAGTCAGTCGTCTCAGTCTTCAATCAATCCCTCAGTCAGTCATTCATTCAGTCATTCTGTCATTCATTCAGTCAGTCATTCATCCAATCATTCATTCATTCAGTCATTCATTCATTCATTCAGTCATTCATTCATTCATGCATTCAGTCAGTCATTCAATCATTCAGTCATTCATTCGTTTAACCGATTTGTTCATTCATTCATTCATTGACTATCCTTATGAATTGCTCACTGAATCATTGGCTCAGTTGATTCATTTAAAAACGTGGATTCATTCAGTAATGAAATACAGCTGTTTAAAATCAGTCAGAGCTACAGAAATGCTAAAGCAAAAAAAAAGCTACTTTTTTAACACTATGTCCACTGGGGGGATCAAAAAAGCTACTTTTTTAACACTATGTCTGACTAGCACTCTTCTGTGTGTGTGTGTGTGTGTGTGTGTGTGTGTGTGTGTGTGCGCATGTGTGTGGGTGTGTGCGTGTGTGTGTTGTTTGAAATCATCATGACACACTTTGTATAATGACATGGGTAGAGACACAGGTATTTACAAGTAAAGGGTCAATTATGAGGACATAACACCACTGTCCCCAAAACGCTTATAAACCATACAGTCCAATGAGTGGATTTTTGAGAAAGTAAAACTGCACAAAACCTGTAAGGGGTAGGGTTAGGTGTAAGGTTGTGTAGGGTGCTAGAATATAGAGTTTCTACAGTATAAAAACCATTACGCCTATGGGATGTCCCCACTTTTGAAAAAACACCCCTGTGTGTGTGTGTGTGTGTGTGTGTGTGTGTGTGTGTTTTCACAGCACAGAAGACACAGAGACAAAACCAAGGTCTTTATAAATATTTGTCACTTATTATTTTCTTTTCCAGCTCCACCTGATGTTCGTGTATTTGTGAAGAACGCTCCTGATCACAGTAAGCTGGTTCTGAGCTGTCTGGCCACTGGTTTCTACCCCAGAGATATTGAGATGTACATTAGGTGGGACAAATCTGTTCTTGTGAACCAAACATCTTCTGGAATCAGACCAAATGCTGATGGATCATTTCAGATGAGATCCAGTGTGGAGATTGATGCAAATCACAATGGGTTTTATGACTGTCTGGTCATTCACAGCAGTCTGACTCAGACACGAGCGGTTGTAACAGTGTGGACCATATATCAGCACAAATTAATGGTGAGTAATTATGATCAGAGTATCCATTATGCACTGATGCTTCTTCTGCAATTATAATGTGAAGATTACATACAAATCACTATCCGTAGGAGGACGAGTGTTGATGTTTTAAAGTAATTAAGGGGTCATGAAATGCATTTTAAAGTTCATAGTATGGGTTCTGGAGTTTAACTTATGAATTTTTTGCGTCAAAAAGTTCAAAATTTGTGACATTCCATCCTCAATTTCACTCTCTGTCACAAACGAATCAATGCAAGATATTTACAAAAACTAATGAGAGTCCTGTTGTGGAAACAAAACCATTTCTGTTCGTGTCGCTCCGGTATTATTATAGTTTTAATTTTTTGATCAATATCTTGCTGTTTCAGACAAAATGGTGGTGTGAAACTTGAACATTTTTATTGTAGAGTAACCTCTCATATGTGTAAAAATCAAGGACATTTGATTCTACATCTCATGAGCCCTTTAAATAATGTATAGTCTAATTGTCACAAACAATTAAGGTTAAACTCTGTTCAACAAGCATTTATGATGCACTTTTTTTTTTCTTCAGCAGAATCTCTGTGGTCTCTTATAACAGGAATAATAGCAGCTGTAGTTATATTTCTCTGTTTGATTGTTTGCTGCATCTACCAAAAGAAAAAGTAAAATGGTAAGTTATAAATATTCAACACGATTATTGCTGCTTTAAATCTCTTGATCTACCAAAAGAAAAAGTAAAATGGTAAAAATGTATGAACAGTTTGACAGTATATGATGGCATAACTATGTATCTAAACCTGGTGAAAGTAATTTTTTTTAATGATTTTATGATCATTATTTGAGTTTCATTTAATGACACAGACTACAAGACTATCCATCATATTTATCAAACAAATGTGACGTGCGGCATCATTGCAGCTTGACATCAACATACAAGAGCATGGTATTTATGTACTCAAGATTAAGTTTTTATATTCTTGTAATCTTTCCTAACTCTGATGATGAAGTTGGAGTGATTGTTCAGATCCACAGTCCAGTGAGTGAGAGTTACCTGAAACATTTAAAAGCATCCGTGGTCCAATCAAAAGTGCTCGTAGACACATTTTATTCACTGTTATTAGCAGTTGCACACGGAACCTAAAAGATCAATGTCACAGTGTTACACTCTTCAGTGCAATACATCATCTACAGTACTGTAGTGTTATTATTGTGGAAAACTACATAGTGATGTACATACTGTATAAGATCCTGTAACTTGAATAATCATGATCATGGTGCTAGCAATAATGGTGCTTTAGTTCAAAAAATCCCAGCTTTAGTTCAAATAATCCCAGCTTTCAGGGATCAAATATATAAGTGTTTGACACATACAAAGTGTACCTGTTTGTAGAATGTGTTGTGTTTTGTGTGCAATATCATAAATAAATGTATGAAGTGTGAGTGTTTGTTTATGTACTGGACATGATGCGACATGATATGAATATTTTCACTGATATCAGACATTTAATTCAGCTCATGTGAATGCGACATGTGAAAAATTAAAATTAAAACTTTTCTCATCTAATTGTCTTTGAATGAAGAGAAGTAGAGCCGAACCACAGATTGTAGGCTTTACTTTTAAAATAAGGTAATGTATCTTTTAAACTTGTTCTGGAAAGCAAAACAAAAATACTGACAAAATCATTTTAATGTTCAATATCAAGAGCACATGTGACGTTTTTGTATCATTATAAGCTAAAGGAAAATCCAAACCATGATAACGACTTTGATTATCAATTAATAAAAATTTGGTTAAACGTCTAATTCTTCAGCAAATAAAACACCAACATCCAGGTTCAGCGTCTAAAAGTAATATTAAGAAAATCACTGTTTTGCAAAGCATATCATTATCATAAGTTTGTTTAACACTTTATTAATCGTGTCATAAAATCATTCTTTATTGTGAATGTTGTGTGTTTTTATATACATACTGAATACGGTGCCTTGAATCAATGTGAAATTAAAGTGGACTCAATTTCTACTTTAATAATTCATATTTCTGTTATTGTGTGAATGATTCATCAATGCAAGTTAGTCTACGAAAAAAAATCTTGTTTTTCAATAGAGACACTTTAATTTTATTTAAAAACAACAACAACAAAAAAAAAAACAATACATACTAGTAGTGAGAGTATGATATGCGTGTGTTTTTAAGAGACACTGTTGACAATGAAATTAAATGAGGAAATGAACCTGTCAAGCAAGTATTTCCAGTCATTTAAACAAACAGGACACTCGTCTGAAATATAAAGGACAAAAGTGGTTCATATCTCTCGTTTAAATATGTTTTATGTAGATATAAGAATTGTTTTGCCTTTTTGTTTTTTCTTTTCCCCTGTTTTTTAAGCGATGCACAGCAAGGTAGCACAGTTTATTAGTTTCATAGTCGAACTTCTGATCGACAGATGCTTACAGACAAATGTAGACAATTCCATATGGAGCACCTAAGAAAAGAAAATAAGATGAGAGAGAAAACTGTATTTCAGTGTGTTCTTCCGAGAATTTTTGCAAACAATCCAAAAACATTGAAATTAATTTTTTCTTTATCTCACATTTTCACACGAGGTCCATGGGTTTTCAATCTTATATTTGCGCAGTTTAACCACGGTTGCATATTGTTGTGCCTATACTAAATTATTAAAAATTGTGTGTGTGTGTGTATATATATATATAAAGGAAAAAAGTAGGCTACTGGTAATTTTCCAGTACATTATCCAGTCTTTTACAAACATTAACGCAATGAAGTAGAATGAAAAGTACAGGTACAGGTTAAAAAAAAAATAAAAAAAAAATCTATGGGAAATTCCCTTATATTAAAAAAATACATTGTGACATTTGTTAATTAATTAATTAATTAATTAATTTATTAATTTATTTTATTTATTTGTTATTATTTATTTAATTAATTATTATTAATTTTTTTTTATTTTTTTTATATTTTTTTTGTAGTGTACTTTGACAGGTAGGAATTTCAAAAACAAATCTCCTCCATCTAGCGCATGTTTATCTAAAATATAATTTAAGTTTGTGTGGACTGGCCCCAACTCTGATTAGTCCTGTTCACTGATAGTCCTAACTAGACAAATTTTTTTTTTTTTTTTTTTTTTGTCTGATTTAAAACATGTGAAAAGCAGACCAAGGACCTATCTTGTCTTGTTGGTTAAATTTAGGAAAACACTTATATTAAAAATAATAAAATAATATTTCACTGATTTGTTATTATTATAATTGACACTATCATAATTGGAACCTGTTTATCTTTTTTGCACAAAATGTATTTGTTAAATAATCATGTAATTAATCAATTTAGAATTTAATTAATTTTTTTTTTTTTTTTTTTTTTTTTGTAGATTTAATTTTTTCATCATTCAATTTTTCAGTGTGGCTATTTGTAGCCCTAGTAATCATACATGGTCTGCCAGTATATATAGCCGCTCAAACGTAATGAGCAATCCAGTCATTCATTCATATAGATCAGTGCTAGCAGGACAAAAAGTGTCTCTTGTCATTTCTGTCTTTCTCAGAGAAGCACTACCTCCGCTACATGTTTACAGTCATGATAAAAGCAGAAACGCTGCCAGTGTTCAGTGCTGTGGGTGAGTCTGATCACATACAGATCTCTCACTACAGCATCGAAGAAACAAGTCTGGATGAGAGAGAATCTGACTGAAGATGACTGGTACCAAGCTCCTGAAGGACCGCCTGGAACTAGAGACTGGTATCTAGATCTGATCAAGATTCTGTCCAACTGCACTGAGTCTTCAGGTGAGTTTAATGCTCTCTCTTCTTCATTATCAGACATGTTATGAAACTTCACTGGACAAGTTGTCATAAGTTGAATGAAAAAAAAAATGAGTAGCCACAGTGTGTCCTACACTCACATCAGTACAAATATGCACAGATTTTAGTTTCTCATCATTATTGTTCTGTGATTGTAGAGCTTTATGTTCTTCAGAGACTGATTGGCTGTGAGCTGGAGAAGCTTCCTGATGGAACAGTGAATCTGACGCCGGTTGATGAATATGGATTTGGAGGAGAGGATTGTGTTTGCCTTTAATTCTGACACCTTACAGTGTTTCCGATAAAAGTCCAAATGTCAAGAAACCGAAATCAAGCGGGACCATCAAGTAAAACTTCAAGCATTCCTCAAGAACTGACTGGACTGGATCTCAAACGTTTCAATAACACGAAAAAGAGTAAGTTCGGATCAGATTCATTTAATGAGCTCCTGTCTTTGTGTGTGTTTGTGTACTTCAGGAAGCTGTTTCTGATTTGATACAGAGGTGATTTATTATTATTAAATGATAGGTCAGTAGTAATGAAGAGTTACAAATATAAAACTGTTGAGGACAGCGTTATTCTCATTTGAACATGGTTTTTAATTTCATTTTCTGGGTTTGGGTTTTTCAACTGCACCCCTTCAACATTGTTTAAAAAAACTTAATTGTTTAAATTATAAAAATATATGGAAGTTATTAGATGTGTGTGCAGTGAAGTAAGTACCAGTAGAAGACAAGACTGTCACAGTGGATCACATGCAGCTTAGTTTTTTGATGAATAATCACAAGAATATTTTTTTCACACATTGAGAAAGAATTCTTGATAGCTGTTTTAATTTCATTATTATTTTCTGCTCCAGATTCACCAGATGTTCGTGTGTTTGCGAGGAGAGCTCCCGATGATCACAGTAAGCTGGTTCTGATCTGTCTGGTCACTGGTTTCTACCCCAGAGATATTGAAATGAACATCAGACTGAACAGAATTAACATTGAGAGCCAGATATCATCTGGAATCAGACCAAATGCTGATGAAACCTTTCAGCTCAGATCCAGTGTGAAGATCAACAGAAACCACAGAGGATCTTATGATTGTCATGTGATTCACAGCAGCCTGACAGAACCAGTGTCAGTAGAATGGGGTAAATATCAGTGAAGATCAACAGAAACCACAGAGGATCTTATGATTGTCATGTGTTTTATATTCATTCTAAATTAGGTATTGTGTATAAATTAATATCATATTCACACATTTGTTCATTTTGGTTAATGTTATATTATAAATATGCTTTTGTTCTGGTTATTCCCAATGATGCTCTATCTGTTTATTGTAATAATATAAAAAAAAAGAATTAGTAGCCTTATATGTAGAAATTTAATTAAAGGGATACGTTCCAAGCCCGTAAAAGCTCAGTTCGTCTTCGGAACACAATTGAAGATATTTTGGATGAAAACCAGCAGGCTTGAGACTGTCCCATAGACTGCCAAATAAATAACAGTGTCAAGGTCCAGGAAAGGTATGAAAGTCATCATCAGAATACTCCATCTGTCATCAGACGTGCAATCTGGTATGTATAAAGCGACGGGAACACTTTTTTGTAAGCGAAAAAAAAAAAAAAAAATAACAACTTTATTCAATAATTCCATTGTCAACAGTCTCCTCTGTGTCTCTTCATATCACCGTGTGCTCTTCTGTATCATCCGTGCCACAAGGATGCGCTGTTTCTTCTACGTGTATTTAGCTTTGATTTGAAAGAAAACAGCGCATCCTTGTGGCGCGGATGATCATATAACCCAGATTGCACGTCTGATGGCAGATGGAGTATTCTGATGATGACTTTCATACCTTTTCTGGACCTTGACACTGTTATTTACTTGGCAGTCTATGGGACAGTCTCAAACCTCCAGGTTTTCATCCAAAATATCTTAAATTGTGTTCTGAAGACGAATGAAGCTTTTACGGGTTTGGAATGACGTGGGGGTAAGTGATTAATGACAACATTTTCATTTTGGGGTGGAGTAACCCTTTAATTGCAAAAATGTGTGTGTTACAGATACATTCAAAAGCTTCAGTGAATAGACTACCATAAAATATATTTCACTTTCACAGCTAATCCTGAACTTATGAATCTTCACTGATTCGTACAGACTCCCCTCTTTGTTCTAAGTCATACATCTAAGTATATTCTTCTTAATAATTATATTGATTTATATCAAACATTTAATTACACACCACTGGATGATGTTAAGTTTCAAATAAAATGCTATGTTTTTACAACACTCATTTACAAGCTAATAATGCGAGAAACAGAAATAGAGTAATGTTGTTTGCCTCAAGCGATTGCAGTTAAAGTTTCTATATACTGATTTTTTTTTTTTTTTATTGTTTTAATGCGAGTTGGTTCTGCAGATGGCAGATGTTCTGGCTGTGAAACAGGATCTCCGTGGTCTGTTACAGTAGGAATAATAATATCAGCTCTAGTTCTAGTTGTAATCTTTTCTGTGATTCGTCGCTGCATCAACAAAAGGAAAAAGCATCATGGTGAGAATAAAACATTCGACGTGATCATTGTTGCTTTAAATCTCTTCTACAAATTTCTGTTTTGAAATATATGAGCTAAAAATGACATACAGTATGTGGTGGTAGAGATTTTGATGAATAGATTTTTCAATATTTGGGATTTCATCTGATGATATTAAGATGATCAGATATGTTTATCAAACAAATGTGAAGTGTGACATCAGTGCAGCTTAAACGTACTGTATGTCCTCAAGAGGAAGTTTTTTTCTTCTGTGTGATCTGCTGTATCTTTCCCACGGGTCTGATGAGAAGTTATCGTTATTATGGTGGAACGACTGAACAGCTTCAGGGTCCCCAAAGTGTCTGATCAAGAGCTCAATACTGACTGAGATGAGAACAGGTTCACACTGACTAAATAGAAAGGGCACTCTTTTCTAATTTTACAACTGTCTTCCTGAAAAATTTATTCTTGTATTCCCAGCATTTTCTAATCTGTGTCAGCTCTACTTTATTAAGAATAAAATGTTATTAAGAAGTTATTGATAAGAGGTAACATAAAATTGCAAAACAAAAGCAGTTATTTATCTCATTACATGAATAGTAAATCACATATAATTAGGATAAGTCAAATTAAGAACTCTTATTGCTATAAGATGTAATAGTTTTTCTAAGCTCAAATATTATTTATGGCCCTTACACCTTTACATCCCCAGCTAACAGCGAACGTTCTTTGAATGTTCTGGCAAGGTTCTCTTACAAACATTTCTTCCAGTAACATTAATAGAATGTTCAAAAAAGTAACATTCCAATAAAGTTTACAAAGTGATACAATGTAATGTTCCCTTGATGTTTTGCATAACCAAAAGAAAAATAAAGGTTTTTAAAACATTACCAAACAAAGTGAACTATTTGAACATTCAGAAAAGTGTTTGTTTTCAGATTTCATTTTGTACCTTCGCTGTTTTGTACCTTTCACTTCAGCTTGAATCAGAATACTGAATCACAACAGACGCTGTTTATTATGTTAATGTATGCTCCTATAAAATGACCACTAGGTACTTCAAACTTTTCACATTTGACGGATTCCTCAAGGTTATATTTGTATCACATGCAGTATAATTCTCTGTTGTTGTTTCAGGGAGGAGGACTGTGAAACTGTGTAAGATATATTTATGGAATTATGTTTTGTTGGAATTTGAATTTATGTTTTTGTTTAAATATCAAATTTATTTACACTGTGAATGTGCCTCAGATGCTGTACTGTATATCTGTCTGTAAAGGTGTGAACAAAATAGCACAATGTTCCTTGCCGTAAGCAAATAATATTATATGGGAAATTAATTATAGACCATTAAGTTGCTGTAAAGCTCTTACTGTGGAGGGTTCAATGAGATTAAATGGTTCATTTTGTTTTATTTTTTAAATAGATAAAAATGTTTTAGATGTTGTCATTGAGGATTTGAGGTTTAGTTATACGGCTGAAAAACAAAAGTGTAATTTCATCAGCAGCCAGTGAGGGGCAGCAGTGCGCTCAAAAACACCTGGAAGAGACGATAGAAACCTTCAACTTCACTGCTGATCTGTTCAGCGCGAGGTCTGACATGAAAAGGACTGAAATAGTTGATGCGCTCTCGTTCAACACGTTTTCTGAATAGACAGCAATGTTTTGGCTCATTTCAATTATCTCTTTTTTGTTTGCATTTCTCATCAAAGCAATGCGAAACCAGGTAAGCACAGAGTTTTCTGGTCAAATGTGTGACTTATACAGTGTTAATAATCTAATAGTTGGAATAAAATAAAAGATTTGACTGAACTGCATCAGTAAGCTCTCTTAAATGTGAACCCGAGCTAAACAGAGCTCTTCTGCTTGCATAGCAAACTCAATAACAGAATAAAATAATCATTAATACAATAGATCACAATAATCGTAATTAAAAAATCAATTTCAAGGTGGATAAAATTTATACAAATTAATCTATGTTTTATATATATATATATATATATATATATATATTATATATAATATATATATTATATATATATATATATCAGTATTTATATGTTGATCCTTATTTATTTCAAATACAGTTCATGAATGTTATGTGCATATAAAAAACGTTCATGTTCCCGTCGCGTTTTCGATGTTGCTTTGTTAGTTTCCGGTGTGTGGTTTGTTTCAAATCGTTTTCTGTTTTGACAGAATTAGTCTACTAGAATGAACTTTCTTGACAGGGTTTATGCTCAACGAACACTCAATTCCATGTAGTTCTAATAAAAAACACGGTCAGTGAGTGTGTGTCAGTGTGTGAATATTCTCAATCAGAGTCAGGATGGTGACAAATCATTGTTCTGAACCCTAGAGTGCAGGCTCAGAGACTGCATATGGCGCATCTAACCCACACTTCCTTTGCTTCTGAGCTGCCAAATGCCTTTATACAGACAACAGGAAAGATCTCATTGTCATTTTTTCACAACTCATCTGACTGACATCCTCTTTTAAAACCTCATCAGCTCTTTATTTAAAATACTGACAATTTCACCTCTATCTGTCTGTCTTTTATCTGCAAAGGTTTAAGTACTAAACAAAATATAGTTTTGGTAAAAATAAAATAAAAAAAAGATCATTCTTACCTATATAAAGATCTTTTTTTTTTTTCTTTTTTTTTTTCTTTTTTTTTTATTAAGTCTGCACTTACCTATTTACAGCCTGGGAGGAAGTGGGGAAATAATAACTGATCATAGGACTCCTATCTTACCCTGATTGGTGGAATTGGTGTTGTTACATCTACCTGGTCTCCCCTAAATTTGGTTGTTGTACACTATGGTACACTCTCAGAACAAAAACTGTCACAAAGCCACTCTTTCAAAAGGTACCAAACTGCACTATTTCAGTACAAAATGTACAATTATAGGTATTAATATGCACCTTTAGGGGTAAATAAGAAACAAAGATATACCTTTTGAAAAGATACCGCCCCAGTGACAGCATTTATAACTTTTTTCTGAGACTGTAGCTATAGTTTGTGTTCTGTAGCTATAGTCTAAGCCTCTAGTGTGGATTTTACGTTGCAGTTTAAAGGGATATTTCACCCAAAAATGACATTTCTATCATTAAGTACTCAAAAAAACCTTCGTTCATCTTTGCAACACAAATTAACTAAGCATCACAGGCATGTGTTGTGGCACTCTCCTGAACACACATCGAAGACTGACCCGGAAGAGTCATTACAGTTCTGGGCCTGGGAAAGTTTCAGTTGCATTGCTTTCAATGCATGCTCAGAAAGCTCTCGGATTTCATCAAAAAGTAATTAATTACAGAATTTTCATTTTTGGATGAACTATCCCTTTAAGTAAGACCTTACGAATGGCTGGTACGAACCCTACGTTGTTTTTAAAGGAGAAAAGTTTTAACTGCTTCTTTTCATTGTGGTTCGTGCTTTTCAGAGAAACACTCCCTCCACTACAAGTATACAGTCCTGACCAAAGCAGGTCCATTCCCAGTGTTCAGTGCTGTGGGTGAGTCTGATCACATACAGATCGCTCGCTACCGATCTGAAGAGCGAGTCTGGATGAGAAAGAATCTGACTGTAGACGCCTGGAACAAAGCTCCTGGAGCACCGGCTGAAACTAATGATGGGTATCTAGATCTGATCAGGATTCTGTCAAACTGCACTGAGTGTTCTGGTGAGTTTAGTGCTTTTATCAACATCTAATCAGCATTTGACCTCAGGAATGAAAATGAAGGTTTAATTTCATCAAGTATAGCCACTTTGAGCATCTTTACTCAAAATGCACCCATGCACTCTCAAGGGTACACAAGTATAATTATTTACTTATATTGATTGTAGAGTTGCATGTACTCCAGAGAATAAGCTGGCTGTGAGCTGGAGAAACTCCCTGATGGAGCAGTGACGAGTCTGAAAGTATTTGATGAGTATTTGCATACGATGGAAAGGACTTTATTAGCTGGTAAGTATGACTTTTTCCCGTGGATGGATAAAGTCATAGAAACCAAAATGAATCATCAAACTGGACAAAACCCATTTCTCAAGAATTTCCTCATAAACTGCACTAAGTGGATCTCCACGTTTAACAACACATATAAGAGTAAGTTCTGATCGCATCACTTTAATTAATTAGCTCGTGTGTGTGTTTGTGTTTTTGACTAATTTTGTCGTGGTACAGAGGTTGTTTATCATCATTACATCACCACTGAGTCGACACTTGAAAAAGCAGCAATGTTTACATTTTCAAACCTGTATGAATTTCACTCTAAAAAAAAAAATCCATCTTAACTTAAAAACTTCAGGGCATTTGCTGCCTTACATTTTTAATTTTAAACGAATTGTCTGTCAAATTTCTCAGCTCATTTTTAAAATGTATCTACTTTAATCTCATATGCCTTACACATGAAGTTGAAATTGGTTAGATTATTTTGATACAGTAAACTAATGAAAAAACATTGGACTTACTAATCATATCTTTTACAGTGTTCTTTTTTTTAAGGAAACGAAGAAGAATATTTTTGACAGCACAGCAAGCAATTTCAGAAAATGCAATGTTTGTTTGTTAATTGCATTATTATTATTTTCTGCTCCAGATTCACCAGATGTTCATGTGTTTGCGAGGAAAGCTCCTGAAGATCACAGTCAGCTGGTTCTGATCTGTCTGGTCACTGGTTTCTAACCCCAGAGATATTGAGATGAACATCAGATTGGACAGAACTGCACTTGGGAACCAAATATTTTCTGAAATCAGACCCAATGCTGATGGATCCTTTCAGCTCAGATCCAGTGTGAAGATCGACAGAAACCATAAAGGATCTTTTGACTGTTTTGTCAATCACAGCAGCCTGACAAAACCATTTCAGTAGAATGGGTAAATATCAACAGGAGAACAGGAAAATTCTGAAACGTCACAAACAATTACATTTAAAGTGCCTTAATGCATTTATTATATATTTGTATTTTCATTCTGCAGATGGAAAATGTCTTAACTGTGATCCAGATTCTCAGCAGGCTGTTACAGCAGGAGTAGCAGCAGCAGCAGCAGCAGCGGTAGTTCTAGTTGTTCTCATTGTGATTGGTTACTGCATCTGCAAAAAGAAATCATCAGATGGTGAGTTATAAATATTCAGCATGATCATTGTTGCATTAAACCTTGTTTTAAAGGGATGTATGAAAAACGTATGGACAGATTAACAGTATGAAAAATAAAACAAAAACAGAGATGTTGATGATGATTTTATTTGATGGACATTAGATTATAACAAATGAATGAGAAGTGTGACATCGGTGCAGCCTGACATAAACATTCATGAGAACATGATATCTGTATGTGTTAGAGATGAAGTTTTGATAATATGTTGTATCTTTTCTAGGTCTGTGAAGTTACCAGTGGGATATATAAGATGAGAAGTTATGATTTGCATTTATATTTAATCATTTAGCAGACGCTTTTATCCAATGCAACTTACAAATGAGGACCATAGAAAGCAATCAAACAACAAAAGAGCAATAATGTGTAAGTGCTGTGACAAGTCCTCAGTCAGTCTAACGCAGAAAAAGAAAACAAGTAGATAGAATAGAAAAAGAATAGGGAACACTAGTGTTAGAGGGATAATTTGTATTATTATTATTATTATATATATAGAGGAGAGCATTATTAAGATGTTGACGCATTATAATCATCCTCCACACATATGTGTCTCCACATCACGTTCACTTATCTGTCTTTGTGCAAAGAGAGCAGGAAAACTCAAATCAAATTCAGTCCACGCTGCAGGTGCATTAATGTCATGTGTTTTCATCAAGGGCTCAGGAGTGATGAACTGGGATGTGAACAGGTTTATGAGCACTCATTAGAAATTAAATATATATTTTTTTAAATTTTGGTGCATTCTGAAGAGAAATAGTATTCCTAAATCCCATTTTGCAAGAAAAAAAAGTTTGTTTTTGTCTGTAATCAGAATATTGCATGACAGACTTCACTTATTATCTTTCTTTTTGCTCAGTTGGAATCTGACCCTTTTTTTCCACATTTAAGAGTTGCTTGAAACGTTTACATTTATGCATTTAGCAGACACTTTAAGTGACTTACAGTGCATTCAGGCTATACAATTTTTTATTTTTTTTTATCAGTATGTGTGTTCCCTGGAAATTGAACCCACAACCTTTTGCACTGGTAATGCAATGCTCTACCGCTGAGCCACAGGAACACAACATTTCAACATTTCAGAGGATGAAGAATAGCATTAAATGCGTAACATGAAAAGTAGTTCTCTATTCTCTGGCAAACAGACATGGTCAGTTATGAAACAGTGTATAATAGCTTATAGTATAAATAAACTGATTACTATACAACTGCATTCATTAAGCTGCTTTTTCAAAGCAAATGATGAAGAAATTCACACTCAGCTGTTACTGTCACTGAGCTGTATGCATATTGTTGTAGTCTGTCTTGTGTTGTGTGTTGATTTCTTAAAGGTGAATTGTGTGATTTCTGCAGCACTGGGAAACAATAATGACTTTCAAACTTTTTTTTTCCTGAAGTCTCATCTTTTCTGTCATTGGTTGGACAAATACATGTAGTCCCGCCCCCAAACTCATGCCATTGGTTGAGTCAGACGTTTGACTCAAACAGATCAATGTCACAAAGTCAAACTACCAATGACTTCTAGTGTACTTCATATTACCAATGCAAATTATCACTTATCTTAAGCTATTTTTTTTTTCTTTGCTACTTGAGTGATATGTGCATTTTCTGATAAATCACTTTCTCATGACATAATTGCATCTCATTGCTCAGGAAAACTGTTTTACAGCTTATAATAATTTGCTCATATACAGTATTTGTTTTATAATAATAATAATAAATAAGCACACACAAAGATGCCAAGGTGCAAAGTACTGAAGAATTATATTAAAAACAACTTTTATATATGGATTTTTAATATATAAGGATCAGATTTACAGCATTATTGATTTTTTATTATTTTCAGATAGGTGAGATATTGAAGAGGGAATTATTATTCTGACATTTTATACTTCAATTACACAAAATCAGTTCCCTTTTATTGTATATTTTGATGTCCAGTCTCTGTATACATGTAATCCACATTGGTAAAGCATTGAATCTATGATTTGTTTCTAATCAAAGCTTGATTTTGGGTCAGTCTTAAATGACAGTATCTACTGTACAGTTTGAACAATGTGTTGTGTTCAGTGTGCAATATCAGAAATAAATGTCTTGAGCGTGAGTGTGTTTATATGTACTGGAGATGGAATATGATATGCATGTTAGAAAGGTCTTCACCGATTTCCAACTCATATGAATGCTCTGAAAACATCTATGAACAACAACAACAACAACAACAAAAAACATGTCAGATAATAACTGAAATCATCATCACATAGCAGCTTTAAAATACAAAGTAAGTTTGCATTTTGTGTTGTTACTTATGATATTAAATGAATAACGTGTCATTAATATAATATAATATCATTAATATAATATAATATAATATAATATAATATAATATAATATAATATAATATAATATAATATAATAACGTTCCACATAACGTGTCATAGGAATGAAGACAAAGGTGTAATTTCATTAAGCAACCAATGAGGGGCAGCATATATTTACTCATAGGAATGAAGACAAAGGTGTAATTTAATTAAGCAACCAATGAGGGGCAGCATATATTTAATATTTAAGTTTTACTGACCCCAAACTTTCGAACGGTAGTGTACGTCTTATCTTTAATTACATTTCCTTACTCTTATTTGTTTTGAGATGTTTTTAGGTAACAGCCAAACATTTCACACCTAATAGTTCCAGTAAGGAAATTATATAGCCTATGGTTTGTTAACTACTTCTTTTTGAAACAGAGAACACAGTCTTATTGTATTTGCTTGTAGAAAAACTCATTTTACCACAGAAAGTGAGAGCTGAGTGGAATATATAAGGTAGCCTAGACGTCTGACACTCTGAAGCTGTTTATTCAACTGGTGTGATGTGCATTGCTCATTTGATTCCTTTAGGTTTGGATTTCATTCGATGAACTTTGGAAGTATCTATAATTTTTCAGCACACCAAAATATACAAGTGCGGGGATCTTTTTTTAAGTCAAAGCATGTATAATCATTATATACAATTAAGTCACACACTGCCTCTTACTGGAGAGTTTAATGCTGTTATTAATGATACCTAACACCTGCTGTTCTCAACAATTTGTGTTATTTTTTTTAGTGAATATAAATCTATCAAATTACTTCAGAAGATGCACACTAGTGTTCAGGAGTGAAAGTGAAAGTGTAATTTCATCAAGACGCATGTGAGGGGCAGCAGTGCGCTCAAAAACAGCCGGAAGAGACGAAATAAACATTCACTTTGATGAAGATCAGCTGATAGCGGTTTTCGAAATGTTAAGAACAAAAAGGCTCTAGGTTTTTTCTGTGTAGAATGTTTTTGTGTTTTGTATTAATGTTTGTATTATTTGATCGTAGCGATGCGCAGCAAGGTAAGAACAATGTTTATTATTTTCGGTATAGGGTCGACAGTCACTTACAAACACACTATAAATAGTTTTATAATAGTATACAGTATAATGTAAAATAAATTAAAATTTGATAGTGTACTTTAGAGTTTGTTTTCAGGTTTATCCACCATTTGTAAGTCCTTTCACCTTTTCTCATTGCTTGTGTTTTATACAGTCGGTTCCTCAGAGAAACATTACATATACTACAAATTTACAGTCCTTTCCAAAGCAGACATTTTCCCAGAGTTCAGTGCTGTAGCTGTTGCTGATGACATTCAGATCAAACACTACAGTAATGAAGACTGGATAAGATCGATTCTGACTGAAGATAACTGGATCAATGCTCCTGAAGCACCACCTGATTCTAGAGACTGGTTCCTACATCAGATCAGGATTCTGTCAAACTGCACAGACTCTCTGTGTTCTGGTGAGTTTCATTTACACATCAATGATCAGATATGCAATTCATCTACATGTATGATGCAGGGGTGTAGATTACGCGGGGGACGTGTCCCCCCATTTTTATTATCACGTAGCCTGAATTTGTCCCCCGCACTTTTTCGGGCAAGTGTGTTTGCATAGAGGTTTTCTGGTGTGAATAAATACAGATTTAAACCTATACAGGATAGTCTGCACATGACCTGATATTTCATTCGGACCCAGAATAAGGCGAGATGAACATCACGGAGCACTAAACACTCATGCAGTGTCCGTTTCATTCATACTCGAAGCCGGAAGACACTCTCGTGCAGAAAGTCGAACCCGGAAATACACAAAACAGCATCCAGCCATCGCTGTATGAAAACAGTGGTTTTCACAGAAAAATTGAAACGTTTGGAAGCATGAAGACATTAAACATACAGTTGCTACAATATATGGTTTGTGTTTTTCAAGTCATCTCCAGCAGGTCATAAATAAAGTATATGAACAATGCAGTGCTAATTGACATAGCATTTATTACAGTATAGAAACTATTCTGCCTTATTATGTGATAAAAAAAGTGTTTGTAGTATATAAACATTAACAAATCGTTATTATTGATTATTGTTCAGCAGTTATCTGATTTCTAAGCCAATTAAAAGCTAGAAATTAGAGAAAAAATAAAGTTACCTATACAAATACCAGTCAAAAGTTTTTGAACAGTAAAATTGTTAGTTTTTTAAACAAGTCTGTTCTGTTCACCAAGCCTGCATTTATTTGATCCAAAATACAGCAAAACAGTAAAATTTTGAAATATTTTTAGTATTTAGAAAAACTGTTTTCTATTTGAATATATTTTCAAATGCAATTTATTGTGATTTCAAAGCTACATCTTTAGCATCATCACTCCAGTCACACGATCCTTCAGAAAACAGGTTGATATTCTGATTTGCTGCTCAAAGAACATTTATTATTATGATGATGTTGAAAATCCTGAAAAAAATGTACTCAACTGTTTTAAATATTAATAATAATGCTAATTAAAAAAGTTTTTTTGAGCAGCAAATCAGGATATTAGAATGATTTCTGAAGACTGGAGTAATGATGCTGAAAATACAGCTGCACGTCACAGAAATAAATTACAGTTTACAATATATTCAAATAGAAAGCAGTTATTTTAAATAGTAAAAATATTTCACAACATTACTACTTTTGCTGTACTTTGGATCAAATAAATGAAGGCTTGGTGAGCAGAAGAGGCTTCTTAATAAAATATAAAAAATCTTACTGTTCAAAAACTGTTGACTGCTATATAGATTACAGAAATGTTATATTGTAATGTTTATTTAACATTTCTGTCCCCCTCACTTCTGAAATGATGGCTACGCCCCTCATGTTGTGTGTTGTTGTGTTCTGGTGAGTTTAAAACTTTTCTCTTATTAATTATCACACTTGTTATGAAACTTATGAAAGAAGTATAATTATCTTTTCATTGTTAGTTTCCATGGATTTGATGGAGAGGATTTTATGGCCTTTGATTCTGAAACTCTGCAGTGGATTGATAAACACCCCAAAGCTAAAGAAACCAAAATTAAATGGGATCAGCAAACTGAACGAATCCAATTCCTCAAGCAATACCTGAAGAACTGCATGAACTGGATCTCCACATTTAACAACACAAAAAAGCGTAAGTTCTGATCGGATCACTTTAATTAGATCTTGTCTTTGTGAGTCTGAGCATGATATTAGTTCAGGAGATCATCATGTAGTGAAAAATACGTACTGATGAGTTGAAAATGTACTGTAACACCATTGAGGACACATTTGGTTGAAATATCAATGTTTGAGTGTTTGATTTAACTTTCTGGGTTTGTATCTAAAAAGTGCCACATCAGCAGCCCTTCACATAATGAAACACTTTTAATTTAAAAAGTCTCTTAAGGTTGTTCATGTATGTAAGGGTTACTTCTTAGATGTAATTGTGATCATTTACACACATGAATATGTGAATGAATGTGAAGAATATAATAGCTTTACACATAAAACAGAATTTTTTGTAAAATTTTCTTTGTTACTTTCATTATGATTTCTGCTGCTCCAGATTCACCAGATGTTTGTGTGTTTGCGAGGAGAGCTCCTGATGATCACAGTAAGCTGGTTCTGATCTGTCTGGTCACTGGTTTCTACCCCAGAGATGTTGAGATGAACATCAGATTGAACAGAATTAACATTCAGAACCAGATATCATCTGGAATCAGACCAAATGATGATGAAAGCTTTCAGATGAGATCCAGTGTGAAGATCGACAGAAACCACAGAGGATCTTATGACTGTCATGTCATTCACAGCAGCCTGACAGAACCAGTTACAGTAGAATGGGGTAAATATCATCATAAATACAGTCTTAAGTGAATACAAGCAGAATGAGTCTTCTACATTAAAATTATGAATGTAAATACAAGTAGTAACATTATAATTACATTGTAGCAGTAGAACATAAAAATGCTGAAATGGATTAATGTTTCTGTTTACAAATGGTTAAATTTAAAGTGCCTCAATTCAGTTCAACAGTTTATAATATTGATATAAGCAACATTTGTAATATTTTGTTTTTTAATTTTTTTCTTCATTTTGCAGATGGAACATGTATTGACTGTAAAACAGTATTTATATGGCTTGTTATAGCAGGAGCAGCAAGTCTAGTTCTAGTTCTAGTTCTTGGTGTGATTGGTTACTGCATCTACAAAAAGAAAAAGTTAAATGGTGAGTTATAAATATTCAATATGAACAATATTCATTGTTGTTTTAAGGACAGGCAATTTAACTAATAGTTATCATCATACCTCCCCAGCTGATTAATTATATTAGTGAAGTGAAGTGACCCATACTCAGAATTTGTGCTCTGCATTTCACCCATCCAAGTGCACACACACAGTAGTGATACACACACACACACCATGAACACACTCCCAGGGAGCAGTTGGGGGTTCGGTGCTCAAGGGTCTCACCTCAGTCATGGTACTGAGGGTGGAAGAGAACACTGGATATTGACTCCCCCCACCGACAATCCCTGCCGGACCTGAGACTCAAACCCGGCACCTTCAGGTCACAAGTCTGACTCTCTAACCATTAGGCCACAACTGCCCCCATATTAAGTTAATCCACTGAAAAAACAAAATGTTTTAATTAAAATCGAATCATTTGCTTATGCTCTGGAATGGAATGCCTTCTCTGATGACGTCAGTTTCGGGGCTTAGGCCATAAATAGTTTTCAGTCACATGACTGGAGACCTGGTGGGCAAAACATCCATAGAACTGCAGCACAAACCTTTCGAATATTTAGATAATTTAGATCAAGGATAAAACAAAGATATGTGAACAAAATGCAAGGATAAAACAAAGATATGTTGGCACAAATTTTGGTTTGCTGTGGGAAAATATTTAATGTGAAACTTTGCACATTGTGTTTATATTCTGGGTTCATCTACTTGCCTGTACAAAGTCTGCATCATCAATAAGGTGTGTACTGAATTTTGGCCTTTAAACATCACTGTCTTACTACATTACTACTTAATGCACATCTCATATAAATAAAACCCTGTCTTCTAATCAGTGTTCCCTTTCAGTTTAAAATACATCACTATACTGAAATAAAGTCGGCAGCAACTTCAGTTCACACAGACTTTAAGAATGGAAAACATTTTTTGTATTACAATTTTGCTGAAATTGTATTTTAAATATGCAAATGACACACTCTCATTTAATATGCACTCATTTGCATAATTTTCCAGAACATGAATCTGAACCTTGGATAAAACCAAGATTCAGAATTCTTGTTTAATTTTATTGACATATTAGAGGTTTTTACCGATGGGATGTTAGATCTCTCTGTAAATCAGAAAATACTGTCATCAGCCAGAGAAAACTTATACTTAAATTTGTATTATTTAGGATGTTTTCTTTCCACTGGTTATGAAAGAAGGCATGTTATGAAAGCAAAATAGCACAAAATCTTAAAATTGACCAGTGTATGAAGTACAATGATTTTGCCAGTAGTGTCTTGCATTAAATCTCGTTTTTATATATCATTGTTTTGACAATTTATAGTGATTTCACACCTGTCTTGTTTAGTCTGATTGAATCGAACTCAAGTTTACCCCCTTGGTGCAGATCTTTTGGGCAGGTGTGAATACAGCATTTGCATTTGGGTACGGACCTAACAACCCGCACCAAGACCCAGCTGAAGATAGGGGTCTCGGTCCGGTTCCAAACGGACTCTGGTAAGCTTGAGAATTTCTGTCTAATGAATGGATGACCTTTAGCATACGTGTGAATTTGTTTACAATTTCTGGTTAACTTGCAAAAATGGCAGTGTGAAAGTGAACCACACCAAACAAAAAAAATCAACATTGTATTTGGTCCGGACCAAAGCACGTGAACTAGCGGACTTTCCAGTTTTGGCAGTATATTTCTAAATATTTTTTAAAGATGTATACTATAGGTAGAAGTTTTTATATAATCTGTGTCTTTCTAGATTACATACCTGGTCGTGATGATGGTGGAGACAGATAACACATATGGTCGTGACGACGGTGGAAAGAGGAACAGTTCTGAGCATTTTAATCACGTTGTTTAGCTCAAAA
Organism: Cyprinus carpio; assembly: GCF_018340385.1. NCBI lineage: Eukaryota > Metazoa > Chordata > Actinopteri > Cypriniformes > Cyprinidae > Cyprinus > Cyprinus carpio. The sequence continues at coordinate 6,379,136 of NC_056590.1, forward strand.
TAGGTATCTCGATATCACATTTATTGTCTTTTTTGAGCAGAAAGTTGTAAAATACAAATTTAGTCCAAAGCATCATAATTTAGATTCTGAAGGTACAGCAGTCTAGTGATGTTTTTGCACAGAGTTTAGTGGTAATGGATCTACCGGTGGAGAGGGGAACATGATTACACCAGTCCAGTGATGTTTTTTGCACAGAGTTTAGTGACTGAACTAGGGTTACTCTTGCTTTCTGGTTCTGCAAAAAAAAAATATAGTATGTTTTAATTTATTTTTTGTTCCTTTCAAATGTTTTAACCTGTGCCATCTCTATTTTAATAAGAATACATAATTATGACAGTACCCATTTATGTTCCTTTATGCTTAGTTGAAATATGTTGCTGCTTTTTTCATGTTTGACAGTTTCTTCAAAGAATCAAAAACATACTTTATATGGGTTACTTGTGTAACCTAATTCTCTGTTGTTGTTTCGGGCAAATGGAGGTTGGCGAGATGCGAAAGGAAATTAACCCTCTGTAATAAAGGCAAAAAAGCTAAACGAATACCGGATGAAATAAAACAACAGCACACTCTTTCTAGGTAGTTAGATCAGTTACAGAAGCCAAAACTACATTTGCCACCACTGTAAGTGACAGATGTGACTTATGTAAGTACGTAGCCTTGGTGACAGATTGACCTTTGTTTTGTTTTTATGGTTTATTAGGTTATTGTTATTATGTTTATTAGGTTATTGTTTGCATTTGATGTGTTTTATTATTGCTGTTTGCAGTTGTTCAATGTGTTTTCCGGTTACTCAACTTCTCAACTGTTACTATTAAAATGATGAACTAAAATGAAATAGCCTATCGCTGTTTGCCATTACTTTACAATGTTTTACAAATGAAGTACTTTTAACTATACAAATAATAAAATAAAATGCTGAACGGAAATAAGAAACTGTTGAATTCTCATTTTTAAAGGTATTTTACATTTGCAATGGGGGGGGGGGGGGGGGGGGGGGGGGGGGGGGGGGGGGGGGGGGGGGGGGGGGGGGGTGAATTGGTTAGACAGCTTTAAAGCATTGGTGTCTCAACTTTACTCGGGTACTGTTCCAGCTATCCGACATGGGTACAGTTGGAACAAAAAAGCTTCTTGTGTTTATGAGTTAATTGTGGCAAATATGACCTACTTATGGATGTAAATAATTATTAATATTTTAGTAGACAAGTAAATCAAATGTCATATGAAAAATCACTTATTTTCAGTGCATAGTTTTGGTGTGGTAACGGAAAAAGCAAAAAGTGTACCAACGGTACCCGGTCTCGCTATACAATACATTTTTAATAAATAGATTCTCATGCCAAGCACACACAAATGTTATAATTGGGAACTATATTGGAAGTATAAAATAAAACTAATAATGTAAGTTCTTACACTTGATAAACCATAATAATTCTAATAATACATAATGTTAATGCAAATACATAAAAATAATATATAACGTGACAGAGGCCTATGTAATGTAAATCCTTTCATTAGATGACCTGCTAATACTACTGGTACTTCTAATAATAATAATACAATAATATTACAAAGTTATCATCATAACTGAAATATTTGGACATTTAACACATATATGCAAGGTAGGTTTAAATGCATGTGTATAAGCTAAGCTAACAGGCTAATAGATAGATGAATGCTATGCTAGTAAGATAACTACAAAATAGAACGAGAAATGCTTGATTTCACAACCTATAGCTTCAGTTATATACTAGTATATGGACTATGCAATTTAAAAGATTTTAATGGTCATTATAACGCATTTTTAACGATATCAAATATAATGTGATTTTTTTTATGGGACAAGAGAATCACATCCCATTTTAAGGAGCATGGAAAAGGGAATGTGATAGTTTTGGATGGGTGGTTGGAGATTTAGTAAAGGAGTTGGCTATTAAAGAGTTAAGTATTACTCCAAGAATGGCTTTACCAGCAGTCCCTTTGGGGATTTTGCCACAGCCTTCAGTTGATGATGAACAAATGGGTAGCAGTTGTCATTTCAAAAATGCAAATATCCAGAAAGGTAAGGGTCTCAAATACGTTATCAGTATTTTCAGGGGAATTAATAGCAATAATGATGGCATTTTGTTGGATAAGTGAGGCGGGATTAAAGGCTGTGGTAGTGTGTTCAGACTCCAGTTCTGCTCTTATGTGCACTGAAGCACAACACTCAGACACTAGACAGAGTTTAATAGTGGAAATTCTGCAAGAATTATATACATAACAGCAGAAAAGGGTGAGCGTAATATTAATGTGGGTTCCAGCTCACGTGGAGGTGAAAGGGAATGAAGCAGCAGACAAACTGGCGAAACAAGCTCTGATGGCCACTAGAATAGAAATGGAAGTATTATACAGTAGATATGAAATGAAGAAGCAAATAAACAAAGATGGCATGTATTGTGAAAAGTATAAAGATGATAGAAAAAAAAGAGAGGAAAGAGGACATTAAAATTAATTTGAGATATAACAATAATAAGTAATAACTGAGCAGCTTTAGATAAATATTTGGAGAACACAGGTTTAATGAATAGGATTTGAATTTAATATATATATATATATATTAAGCCAGAGGAGCTGAAAACGCAGCGCTGGCTGTAGCATAGATTTTCATTGAGAGGAGGATGGGGAGGGGGGTAGTAATTAGAGTCTCTGGATCGAGTTCACAGTAGATCAACCAAAAAAAAAAAAAAATTGGTAGATGAAGGATCACGACCTGGTTTTATGCCCAGGTTTACACCCCTGTTGTTCCTGATGCGTCCAGTAGGGGGAGGCTGTACAGTATGAGCTATCTATCAGAACAGAAGCGACAAGTATAAGAGGAAATCGCTGGAGTTATTATTGTTCAGCAAGCGTGCAACGTTGCAACATTTGTAGTTAAATGATTAGCTAAGAGTCGATGTCAATTAATTTTTATATGTTAATAGATGCATCTATAAATGTACTTATTGACGGTCAGGTAAATGTAAGTAGAAACATTTGCAAGTAACCTTATGCTATTTGTTTTCTTTGTTTGAAGAGCTCAGACTTCTGTGTGTGCTATTTTGATTGTTTCTCTTGCAGATTGAAAACGCCTGCACTCGTCTATGAAGAGGTTTGAGCACATGTATAAATCTTTTTCACATTATTTTATATCAGCTGTAGTTTATTTGAGACTTCTAAGAGAGTTTCTTCATTTCATATCTGAAAGGCAAGAGAGAGTCTGCTTAATGTTTCCTTTTGCTCTCACAGGGCAAAAACATGTACACTTCCAACATGCATGTTATTGCCACAGTCCCTGTCTACTCTCCAGTGAGTATTGAATGCTTAAATCATACTTTTTGACATCTACTATAAGTCAGAAGTAAAATAAAAGGTATTCTTTATTGGTGTTATTTGTGTTTTTTTAGGATAATGCTTTTTTTAAGGATGCTCTTGTGTTCCCTGCATTAAGCCCAGATCTTTATGTGTTATGTGTAAGATTTTACAAGGTGTAGCTCATAAGAATATAGTAATTATTAAACTTTGTGGTTTGGAGGGATTGTTCTTTTATGCTGGTTTTACGGAGGGTGATTTTACCCCAATATCATAAGGCAAAGATTGCAATTGTGAAATGGATTGCCTTTTTCATACTCGCTGGCAATAACCATTGCTTCTGCATCCTATAGGTCCTGAATCCACTCTGAAGAGAGATCTTCTTCTGTCTCTCTGTCTAGTAATCAGAGCACAGAGACATCTTTAGGTCCACAGCTAAGAAACAATTGCCACGTCCATTATCTGTGTCCTGGCTTTTGTGGGAAATCTGTCCATCCTAAAGACTGAGGAGACATTTCTGCAAGGACCTGCCATTTACATAAAGTACTGTAAGGATGCTATAAAATAAAACACGTCTCAGATGACATCCTGCCATTATTCACAAATAACCATTTCTTTCTACAACTAATGATGTTTTATTAACAAGGTTCGGGAGGAGCACGTGACCTAATTAGCACAGGTGGAGCTCACTTAAGATAATCAACACTAGGGTATAAATACCGCTGACTTGATGTTTTCCATTGACGGTTTATCAGCATTCGGTTTGCACCTTTTGCCATTATATGGCAGACTCAGCTTCTCTCATTTAGAAGACGAGGTTTATATTGGGGATTTTTCAGTTCTCTGGCCAATCTGCCGGGCCCAGGATCGCTCCTTCTCCGCCAGACACCGCCGCGAGCTCCGTGCTCCATTGCGGCCGCTGCTCTGCTCGACCAGCCACACGCTCCTCACGACACCGAGGCTTAACCTCCCATCTACCGGCGTCATGTCCAATTTTTCCCCGGCGTCCTCTTATCTTAGGCTGTGCCTACAATTCCTCCAATCGGAAAGTGGACCGTACGTAATCCCGAGGCAAACGGCGATTAATTCCGACGCTCCGTCCTCGCGAAGGTTAACAAAGCGGATCTGTACGATCTAAGTTATTAGTCTCCCAGCAATCCGCCAAACCTCAATCCTGAATCCACAACAACAGGGCGGCCAATATATCGGGCAAAACTCGCAAGGCCCCAAACTCGCCTCGCTCGACTCCTCCATTGCCCCGCGGCACACAAAATCCGGCTCTCCTTAAGCGCTGGCTCGCAGCGGCAGGCTTCCAACGAGGCTGGGCCGCGCCACGCCGCTTATCTCACCGCAGCAAAGCCTCACTGGCTTCCCGCTTCTACTCAACCTTTTACCGCGGCTCTTCCGGCCGCAGCGTCATCATGCAGCCGGGCCTCAAGCTCTTGCGCTAGCGGCACAGGCCGTGTTGCAAACTCATTTTTAGGTAAGTCGCTAAAAGGTGTCATTGGTTGCTGAAAGTTGTTAAAGACGTTGTGACACAAGGATCTTGATATTATTTTCATCGTCGCAGACGACATAGAATACAAACAAATTTCTAAGATTGTCTTTAATTTCGCGAGTATTTTTTCCTGTATTTTAAATTACATTTCACTCAGATAAACGGATAAAAAAGATTGATTTGCGAGAAAATGATTTCAGCTATGTAAGGCCTACCTAAACGACTATCGATTATCCACCTTTTTTCTCAACGCGGAAGTGAGCCTATGGGTGAGACTTCCGTTTCATTGGCCGCTATAGGTAAATAATGAGGAGAATAACAACGTGCAGTAAACAGTAAAACTGTTTGCAGTAAAAACCAGAGTGTTCTTAATTAAGATCAGGGCCGGCGCTATCCATTTGGGTGCCCTAAGCACAAATGCTTGGCAGTGCCCCCCCCTCCCCAACCAACCAACCAAAGAAATAACTACCATTCAGAATTTCTTAGTTAGGTTCTCTTTACTTCCAAAATAACTGCTGCAAATGAATAATTGGAACTGAACAATGTAAACAGAGAAAGTTAAAAGTGCAAAAAAAGGTTTAGTAGTGCAAATAACAGTATAAGTGTATGAATTTTTATGAAGTATGAATTTTAAAGTGCACATTTTAAACTGCAAATAACCATGCAATTCTACACAGTACACACACATATATCATGTAGACACAAACTTTTATTTTGGATGCGATTAATCGAGATTAATCTTTTCCCAGCCCTAATAATTTGACAAACTCTGCTGAATATGAAAAATATACAAACACTGAGATTGTGTTTTTTTTGTGGGGCTAATTGCAGTTTCACCAACAGATGTCGCCCTTGGCCGAACCTCTTGAAAATGACCGCATGCCATAGTACAACAACGAAAAATCTTTATCTAAGCGGTCTAATTTGGCAAAATCACATTACGTTCAGTTGCAGGGTTTTTCTAAAGTTCAGACTGAGGCAGATAGACATTGTATTGAAGCGAAGAAATTACAATAGGGAACGTTCTGCAGTAATAGCTATATGCACACGTGACACATCTGTAACGTATGGGGAAAATTAGCTTTATTTGTCATTCAAATATGACGATGAGGACCCCAACGATTGGCCTTCCTTTCCTGAACGTTCTGCCTGCAATCTTTAACAGCCCAAGTTTCACAATTTCCCCGGACCCCGTTATTAAAATAAAAGACTCAACATGCAGGGCTAAAACCCCCGGATCTTTTGCACTACTAGCGACGCGGACGCGCCGACGCCCCTGGACATGCATACTACACGCAAGGGCTACAAAACTAACATTTTTATTTTAAAACATTGTCTTACCTGCAAGCGACGCGCGAGCATCATCCCGCTGTCTTCTTCTTTTTCTTTTTCCGCCCCCGACTCTTGGTTGCCTTTTCGAGGCCATGTCTGAGGTCGGTGTCTGCCAAATTTGACATTGATTGAGGCATAATCGAACAGACCACTGGGAGGGGGGGGAGAAGGGCACCAGAGGGAGACTGGCACAGAGATTCACCTTTTTCTCGACTAATTTGGTCTAGGCCTATATTACTTTTGTATTGCTTTTGTATATTAACATGCTTTTAGAAATATTTTTATTTGTTATTTTATACTAGTAGCCTATTGTGATGATTTTTTCACGACCCAGAATTTTTGGTGCCCCCCAAGCACTTGGTGCCCTACGCGCAGTGCGTCATGTGCGTTTGCGGAGCGCCGGCCCTGATTAAGATAACAGATTAAAATAATATGATAGGACACAACAATTGTCAATATCAAGCAGCAAAACCAACTGTTTCGTACAGCTAAAAATAAGGTTTACCACTAAGAAACAATCAACAAGTGCAACCTAATTCACATGTGACGTGAGTATTACTAGGCACCTCTCTCCAAGTCTAGCCAACGTGCGCATCGGTTAGTTTTTCAATACTTTTTCTTCGCGTGATTAAGAGGAAATGCATGTTTTTTAAACCTAATAACCTTCAAGTTGCACGTTTAAAAAAAAAAAAAAAAAAAAAAAAAAAAAAAAAAAGCTGCTGTGTTGTCTGCTGCAGGAGCCTCTATCTATATTTCTCCACTGCTGCAGCAGTGAACGCTTTCACAGAAGCCAAGGAAAGGAAAAAAAAAAAACAGGCCCTTATCAAATAATAGCCTTTAAAATTACCTGAAATACATATTTTCACAGAAGCGTTTTTTTTTTTCTTCTGTTTTTTTTAATAGCAAGGTGATCGGTTTAAAGGAGGTATGAAAAGCATTTAACAATACTGTTCTATTGAACAAACTTAACGTATTTTAAACAATATAATGTACATGCATTGTCAAAAGACTTCAAAGGGCACCAACTTCCCGATGATTGTTTCTCCATGTCACTGTACAATTTAATCCTCGCTAAACGTTTAATTCAAATGTACACTTAATCTTGAATTTTTAAACAATTCTTTACAACAGAGGTGCTACGGCAATCATAAATCCTTGAATGTGGACATCAAAAGTTGCAGTTTTTCATGCGAGCCCTCTTGATGTATATAAAAAAAAAAAAATTTTGACTTACTGTAGCAGGCAGATCACTCACTGTTCATGATGCACGAACTATTGGAGGAAAATCCCCAATACTGATTTGGGGGTTTATATGAACGTGTTTCTGAGGGGAGCTGACTGTCTAATAAAATGTTTATGTGGTATAATTTCACAAAGCTTGTGAGAACATTCTGGTTTTGCTTCAAAGTGGGTTATTAAATCAGATTGTGTATGATTATTGTTATATAACTAAATGATATGAAATGATATGTACATGAATTATATAACTAAAATTAACTGTAATTACATGTTTAGGTTAAATAAAGATGTCAGTCTTCATTTATTTATTTTTCCTTCTCCTTTTTAGGAAACAAATCAAAGAAGAAACAAATCAAATGACTTACCCAGTCATTTATTATATAATATATATATATATATATATATATATATTAAAAAAAAAAAAAAAACAATACTGTAAAACAGTGATATTTTTGGCTTAAGGCTATCATACCGGTCCATACACATTAACGATCAGCCCTTTCGATGCCCCGCCTTCTCAGTTTTGCATTAGCCACTTGGAAAATTCTGGGGTAAGAAACTCCTAATCGATCCGTCAACTCCGTATAACTTGCCGTTTTGAAACATAAGGACCTTGATTACTCTTGATGATTTCTGTAATTCTGAGAAAAAAAAAAAAAAAAAAAACTTAAATATTTCATGGGTCTTAGCACTTGGCTGGCAAAAGTCGACATCACCTCAGATTTCAGAGTTATGCCTATGCATCCAGATTCATAGCACTTATTCTGGGTACACTGGCACAGGAAATTCTATTTATTTTAATTTTTGTACGCTTAACTTTCGAATGCAAAGACCGCACCAAGATTTTCTGACACGTTATCGGAAGCAGCTCATCGGATTTTTTAAACCGTTACACAAAGTAATCCTCATAGCATCTACCCATTTAGACAACCCATATTGTTCTTAGTATTGAACTCCCTGGCAGGTGCTGCAAGAGCTTTCCCGGTTGAGTGAATGTTTTTCTTTCAACTACCGGTGTTGCTTAGCCGTCCGCGCAGTGAGTACTGAACTCCCGTCGAATGCTGCAAGAGCCCTCCCGGTCAAGCGATCTTGGCCTTTCCATCCGACTACCGGCGAACCTGACCAGTCCGTGTCGTGAGTATTGAGCTCCCACTAGATGCCGTCAAGAGCTCCCGGCTACACTCCCTTACTTAAAAATTTTTAAAAAAAAAAAAAAACCTTCACTGTCTGGCCAAATACTGGCCAGTCAACTTTACCTTTCCATCTTATGTTCGGAGAGGCTTAACCGTTTGATGTCGCGAGTATTTACCTCCCATCAGACGTCGGCGAGAGCCTCCCGTCTAGACAACATTACTTTTCCTTTCTACAGTCGGCGAGGCTTACCCGTTCGGCGCTGCGAGTATTGAGCTCCCTTCGGATGTCGGCGAGAGTCTCCCGGCTAGACAGCTTACTTTTTTCATCCTATGGTCAACAAAGGCTTACCCGTCCGATGCTGTGAGTATTGAGCTCCCATCGGACGTCGGCGAGAGCCTCCCGGCCACACACCCTTACCTTTTCCTCCTTCGGTCAGCGAGGCTTACCCACAACAACTTGTGGCAACACAACTTTACCTTTCCGTCTTGCGTCCGGAGAGGCTTATCCATTCGATGCCTTGAGTATTGAGCTCCCATCGGACGTCGGCGAGAGTCTCACGGCCACCTAACTTTTCGTTCCTGTTTGACGGGTGGCGATGCTCAGCCGTACGACGTTAATAGTCTCGACCTCCTGCCAAACGCTGTCCAAATATTTTCCCCCCGCCTGGTGAGGCTTACCCGTTCGATGCCCTGAGTCCTGATCTCCCATCGGATGCCACGAGGAGCCCCCGCGCAGTCGGGGTTTTCCTTTTCCCGCTCCCCGGCCGGCGAGGCTTACCCATCTGATGCCGTTGAGTATTGTGCTCGTGTCAGATGTCGGCGAGAGTGCTCCCGGTTGGGTTTCTTTACTTGCTGCCCACAAACAGGTCTTATCCATCTGATGCCGTGAGTATTGATCTCCCATCGGATGTCGCTAGAGTCCTTTTCCTCTTTGCCGGCAAAGCCTGTTTATCTGCTCAACTGAGAGGACCTACACGTCCGTCGTCCTGAGTCTCGATCTCCAGTCGGAGGCTTCATGGGCCCTCTCGGTCAGTAATCTGCCCTGGTTGCCCACTGATTAGCAGGGGCTCATCAGCCAGTAGGGCCCGTACGCCAACACTGTGACCTATTCCAGTCGAGGCAACTCGGGCCCTCCTGGTCGGGCTATCCAATCACGCTGCTCCTCCTTCATCGGCCGGTAGGGCTCATCCGTTCCAATGCAGTGAGGTGCTCCGGTTGAGCAACGGCTCGAGCCCTCCCGACCGGGCGCCCCAAATCACGTAGTCCGATACCAGCAGCCGGTAGGGCCTACCTTTCCAAATGTATAAGTCGCTCCCACCGGAGTACGTAGGCTCTTCCGGCCTGCCAACCAGCTGACTTTCCAAATATCAGCCCCCGCCAGATCTCAATGCTATTGTGGGGGGGTCCTTAGTCTGGCTCTGTCCTTTTGCTTTTGCTTTTTTGGGGGGTACTCTAGGTTCGGGCCATTCCCGAGCTCGGAGCCCTTCCCCGGACAGCACGCCAAATATGCATTATATACTTCAGCTAATTATATGTAAGTGTGAACTCGTGAAATGATGTTTTATTAACAAGGTTCGGGAAGAAGAGCACGTCAGATACTTAGTCTAATTAGCACAGGTGGAGCTCACTTAAGATAATCAACACTAGGGTATAAATACAGCTGACTTACCCCTATCCATTGACGGTTTATCAGCATCCCCCCTCCACCCCATCTCCTCCACTTAGAGTTCATTTTACACTTATGTAGAGGGGGGGGGTACTCTAGGTTCGGGCCATTCCCGAGCTCGGAGCCCTTCCCCGGACAGCACACCAAATATGCATTATATACTTCAGCTAATTATATGTAAGTGTGAACTCGTGAATCCCACTTTAGTTGTTTTATCAGTGAGCGAGAGCATTTTGACACAAGGGAACCTCCAAAATAACAATTAAAAGAGTCATCAATGGGAGTCATCCTAGTTCATGTTTTTAATAATGGTGATAAAAAATAATATTGTTGAACACAAAAGATGTATCTCTTTCTTCTCAGATGGCTAAATGGCCCTTAAAATTTTAGAAATCATTTCGCCGTGTATCCGCTCTCCCCTACTGGACGCTTCAGGAACAACAGGGGCGTGAAACTGTACGCTAAACTGTTAAAAATACTATTTCAGTATGTTTGAAATGTTATGTTCATAACGTAGCCTATATTAAAATAAAAAAGAAAATAACAGGAGAGTTTCAAAGTGGCTTAAGCTATTGTGTGCAAACTTTTTTTTTTTGTTGGTTGTCAGCATTAAAAGGTATAATTGCTGCTTTCTGCTGTGCAAATTTTGTTTGTGATAAAAATAACTACATTTTCAGTTATTTTATCTACAGATCGATGCATTTCTTACAGATTTCTGCTCATTCGAAATCAGATAAGTTACAGATGAAGTAGCACTGTAAGATTACATTTGTTTGGATGCATTATTGATTAAGCGAGTGAGTGTGAATGTTTTAAATCATGCTTTAACCCGAAAATATTCATTAAAAGGAACAGACAAACTTCTTGAGAACTAGCCTACTATATAACTTCCCGCTCGGCTGTTGCCATCATTATAACCTTCTGATTTTAGAGATCCATCTGTATCAAGCTATAGCTAAATATGTTTATCATGTGAATTCTTGCTAAATATGCAGTTATATTACGGGCGGTTGGCATGAATTGTACTGGTGCTGAAGCAAGTGAAAACCACGAACCTCCGACCGGAAAAATCCGCTCCTGGCTCCAGTCAGAATCACTCCACCCCAGGGCCGTGGGAAGAGGTTTTAAGTTGGGGGTGCTGTAGTGGGAGGTGCATTTTTTGCGTGTCAGGTGGACACCTCTTAATAATGTCTAAGTCTAATAACAAAGTAAACACACACTAATAAGAATTAAACATATTTATACCAATCTTGTAACCAGACTCCGTTGCACATAGCAGACACGTACAAATAGCCAAGATAGTTAAACAGCTCCAAAAGGTTGTCGCGCACAGCGGACAAGAACATCCACAACAGCAAATATTTTTAACAGCACATATAAGCCTACGTTATTTAAACTGATGATGATCTGCTTTTATGTCATTTTTCCTTTTTATTCAAAATATTCACAAATTTGTTAGATATGGCATGAAATATCTGATATTCCGATTGTCAAATATATGCAAGTGGAAGTGTTTTAAAACACCTTTATAAGCTATCGCGTTAGTTGAGCTGTATGCGCGACTGCATCTTAGTTTGTGCCGCACACGCAGTTCAGAGAATCGGGTCTGTTGGAGTTACAACACGTGAATTCATCCACTTCTCCCGAAATACATAAAAGTAAGTGGCTGGTGAACTGGGAGAAGAATAGAGTAACTTTAAAGTTACTTACACATGTGTATCTGATATGAATAAAACAACGTGTCTAATTATAATGGAAAGGATTATTATTGCCTCTTCCTTTGACATCAGTGTGTATTTTACAAACTCTAAATGTATTGTTTTTTTTAGTACTTATATGTCTGAAACCTAAAATAAACATTATGTGGTTGAAAACACTGAAAAGTTGTGATATATGACAGCTCTGAACCAATGCTCTGAACGCGCCTCTCTCTGGCTCAGCGCCAGCCAACACGTGAAAGCACATTTGAATTTAGCAGTTGATCACGTCATGCACTGGGACCAGCCTAGACTGATCAAACCGGTGTGATCGTACGTACGTGCGAAGGGTCAATAATTATTTAGTTGTGCTCAAAACCCTCCTCGTGCATAAACTTCTTAGGTTAATAACAAACAGGAGGATTTAAAAAATGTTTTTAATACGTTTATGTATTTATTTTTTTTGCATCTGTCAGAGAGTGCTGTAATGTCTGCATTTTCCAACGGGGGTGCTGCAACACATGCAGCACCCCTACTTCCCACGGCCATGCTCCACCCCTCTTATACTCTGCTCGGGGCAAAGAACCACACTCTTTGATGAAGGGGTCCTCTTGAGAGCAATTACCTGTTAGCTTAGTGCTGCTCAGGGAGGTCATCGGAGATTTGAAGGACAAAAAATATTTTATAGGTTGTAGTTTTTAAACATTTTCTGTGTAGAATGTTTTTGCTTTTTTTGTTTTCCTGTTTTCTTGGCGATGCACATCAAGGTAAGAACACGGTTCATTTCAGTAAATGGTCGACCAGTATAACGATAGATAGATAGATAGATAGATAGATAGATAGATAGATAGATAGATAGATAGATAGATAGATAGATAGATAGATATGAAGAGTTCAGGTGCAAAAGCCTCTAAGTGCTGTCTGAAATTTTCATCTAAGATGAGCATTTTTTATCAGGCTTCTTTGGTTTAGTTTCACTTTAATAGCATAGAAAATGACCTATACATTGCCATTAAAGTGAAATGACTATCTATCTATCAATATATAATATTAAAATGAACAATTTAAATTAAAAACCATCAGCATCCGATCACATGTCGTTTTATTAGCCTATGGAAAAAAACCGTGAAAAGTAAAGTAGAGAACGCAATAGCACTCCAAGAGCTTGTTGATGTAAGTTAACCTGTTCTAACAAGACACCAAACTGTCCTGCCAGGCGCTGTTTGCACTTGTTTGCTTGTTACCTATGGCGCTCGTTTTGTCTCATTTTTTTTTTTCCTAAGCTAAAAGACGTGTTAACGTGCGTGTGGAGAACGTCTGCACGTCTGAACGCAATACTTAACGTGCCTTGGCTAATTTAAAAATATCGCTCGTACTTTTTTGCAGCTACTTGTTATGATGGATTAATAAATAACTAACTAACTGTATTTTTATATGTAGGCTACATTTTCTGAAATGCAATTTCCTGTAAAGCTGCTTTGAAACAATATGTATTGTGGAAAGCGCTATAGCCTACAACTAAATTTGAATTTAATTGAATTGAATGGACTTGTCTTATATTTGAGACACTGTTCGAACAGTAATTTAAGCTATTATTAAATTAGATTAAGTAATTTTCAGCAGAGAAAATCACATTAATAGCTATAGGCTACATAGGCCTAGCTTTTAACATCCTCGAAGAATATTAAAAAAATACTATTTAGGTTTGGATACATAAAATAAATAAATAAATAAACTAATCTCAACAGTAAAAAGCTTTGAATGTATTTTGAAATATCAATTATGCACGAGCCTGCATGGGAATAGGAAATAGGCTATATAGGCTGCAGTAATAATAATAAAAAAGCTAGTAGAGTGGATGCATTACTTAATTAAATTCTGAATTTCTATGTTATAAAAAATCGTTCTATGAACTTCTAGCAAGCTCATTTAAACCGAGTTGTAAATGCCGAAATGAAAGGAGGCTAAATAAATATTATACTACTAAATATCAATATAAAATTGCCAGTAGATGGCGCCAAGGCCCTTTTCTATTGAGATTACTGGTTGATGTTCAACCTATTCTTTCAAAAACACAAATATATATTTAACACCCACACAACTACTTCTTTCGGACAATTGCAGTTGTTCTGCTGTGGCGCTGTTTGGAACTGTATTTTCATTGACTATTGTGTGAAATGCCAGTCATTAATATATTGTTTATTTACAGGCATTCTGGTTTTCTAAAAACTGTTCATTACAGAAACATTCAAACACATATGTATAAATTTGTGTTTTACTTGGTATTTTTCCTCAACTTGTCTCAGTTGGCAATTAATTTTCATTATATTTAAATATATATATATATATATTTCTGTTACTCAGAAGTGAAATATTATGTGAATTTAAAGTGGCTGCGTTACAAATAGAAATGGGTATAGCCTAAATGTATGTGCTGTTGTTGGTTCCTGACATGCTATTTTAACGTTTTAATTTTTCATTTCACTAATGAAGGAGAATGTAAAGCATTGAATCAACCAGGTCTCTGAAATAGCTCAGAGGTGCATCTCATGAAGCTTCATTTGACAAGCATATATTGACAGAGCTCAACTCAGTGTCACACATTTAGATAATGGAAGAACAACACAGAAACAAACAGTGTCAACAGCCGTGAAGAAGAGGAGTAATGATGTGTGGCGGAAGAGTTAAGATTGTGGACATGTTTCTAAAGAAATAAGGACACTATTGCAGACAATCTTATCAATCATGACCTTACAATGACTGAGGTGGGTCAAAAGGTAAAGCCGAATGTTGGGAGAACAACAGTGTTCTTCAATCATTCAAACGTTTGTAAACAGAACAGGTGTGTAATCAGACATTATTTTCAGTACTGTAATACTGTATACGTACACCACATTTTACATAATACAGTAAATATACTTTATAGAGAGAATGTAACACACACACACACACACATACAGAGAGTGTGTGTGTATGTATATATATATATATGTATGTATATGTATGTATGTATGTCATTGTGATATAAAGAATATATATATAAATTGTAGCCATAGTTTAAATCTGAAAATACTGAACACTGTTATATTGACAGCATGACTAATCATTTTGGATCTTGTTTGAGAAGAATGACAAAAGGACTATTCATTCTGTTGGCTGGCACTAGGCTATATGTTCATTGACATACATACTGACTTTTGAGACATGAACTAGGATTTAGAGCAAGTTACAGGCTTTTGCAGGTAATCCATTGTGTGGTGTTAGTATGAATTATTTTGAGAAATGCATTTACTGGTTTGCAAATCTTAAGGATGATTCAAGAAATCTACCAAAGTGACTGAGAAAAACTGCAAAAGGACATTCAAGGCTATGTGCAAAGGGATTTAGTAAATGGGTGAACATGATCAGGTAATGTCTCGGAATCAACATCCTTTTTGATCATGGAGCAACATTCCAAAAAGATTTGAGGAATATACAGTTAATATCAATTTTAGACTATAACCATGCAGAGCCTAAGCTCCAAGTCAATAAACAAACCACAGACAACAGCCATCACATCTTTATTATTTTTTTAACACAACATAGAATTGTCTTTCAAATGACTTGATAACTTGTATGTTTATATGTGCTGACAGGTAAGTTCCAGTTTAGATCTTTTGGGGGAATTTTGTGCAATTCCTTAGTTGGTAGCCTACATAAATTTATGCAGACATTAGTTTTAAATCACAAAAATAAATGTATAGCCATAGATTTTTTTTTTTTTTTACATAATGCTTTATATGATATAAATCAAGGTTAGATGGTAAGGTGTAAAGAGATTTATTAACACAAGCACAAGTCTTCATATGTGTAAAGGAATCAAGGACTATACATGCATAAATTATCATAGTAACATTCAGATAATAATTAAAATATTAATTATGGGTTGGGGGGGGGGGTGATTAATAATGATTTGATGAATATAGACGAATCAAGTTACAGGAAGTTAGGCTACTCATTTCACATCGTAAGAAAGTAGCTTTACAAAAAGCCATATTGTAAGCTTTAGCCTTATGTTGAGCAGTTTTAGGGCTGGCTGATATCACGAAATATGTTGCTGATATAAATGACAGCTACACTGTTTGATATTAACCTAGGCCCATTATATTTAATAATTTGCCCAGCATTTACCCAGTGTCACTTTTAGTGGGCGATGGGCATGACTGCATGAAATGTCTAGGCCTATTACAAGGAGAGATATTTTATAAGCAGATATAGGACAATATTTTATGCATATAATAATATAAGCTACCAAATAGTCTAAAACCATTGGGTTTTGTGCATGCGAATGAATGACTGCATGGGCTACATTTAGCTTGGCTTTATAAAAACTTTAGTGTAGCTCTATTAAATGGTACGTTTATGTTAAACAATTTTAATGATAAGAATAGCAGTAAACCGGCAATCAGAAGTATGTAATTAATTTTAGTTTTAAAATCCAATAAGCTTTAAATTGGTTTCTGAATGGTTATTTAATAATAAATGCAGTATCTATAAATGAATTTGAGGCATGCAGACCGGCTGCTGCAGGGCTTTAACAAATCTTAAACAAACAAATAATGATATGACCCACTTTTTCTGAATTTTACTAGCCCATTTTATTTGTCTCTCATAAGATCGTATATACATGACAATATACTTTTATCTAAAATTGGGATACTAAATGTATAACAGACATTCAGCATTATAGAAATAAATAAATCAAATGTAGTCCTGAGTAAACTGCCAAAATAAGATTATGATAATGTCTATAACAGTAAATGTATGAGAAAATAAGGAAAATTAGGCGGGCAGACATGCAGACGTTAAGATGTTAAGACGTTCAGACATGCAGACGTTAAGACTTGCAGACGTTCAGACGTGCAGACGTTAAGACTTGCAGACGTGCAGACGTTCAGACATGCAGACGTTAAGACTTGCAGACGTTCAGACGTGCAGACGTTAAGACTTGCAGACGTTAAGACGTGCAGACGTTCACATGTGCAGACGTTAAGACGTGCAGACGTTCAGACGTGCAGACGTTAAGACGTTCAGACGTGCAGACGTTAAGACGTGCAGACGTTCAGACGTTAAGACGTGCAGACGTGCAGACGTTCAGACGTGCAGACGTTAAGACGTTCAGACGTGCAGACGTTAAGACGTGCAGACGTACAGACGTGCAGACGTTAAGACGTTCAGACGTGCAGACGTTAAGACGTTCAGACGTACAGACTTGCAGACGTGCAGACGTTCAGACGTACAGACGTGCAGACGTTAAGATGTTCAGACGTGCAGACGTTCAGACGTACAGACTTGCAGACGTGCAGACGTGCAGACGTTAAGATGTTCAGAAGTGCAGACGTACAGACGTTAAGACGTTCAGACGTGCAGACGTTAAGACGTTAGGACGTTCAGACGTTAAGACGTTCAGACGTGCAGACGTTAAGATGTTATCCACACGTTAATTTCTAACGTGACGCCGCCGTCACGTCTGTAAAGATCAACAGCTACACGTTATTGACTTGTCTACGTGACGTGATATTTGCGTGTACGTCTCCATATAAAACAAATGGAGACGTACACGCACGTATACACGTGTGTTATCTGTCGTGCTTGTCAGTCTCGTCGCCGAAAGAAACATATCGAGCGCCATAGTTACCCAGCTCACAGTTTATGACCCACAGCTCGCATGTGTGCTCGACTTGTAGCTAAACAGTGACAACTGCGCCTACTACAGTCACAAAATACGATGGTCACAGAATTTTGGTGTAACACTATTTCTTTCTAGGAATGAAATACTGTCTCTACATACATCTTTAAATTCTCTCCGCGAGCGATCGTACAGGTGCGGATATATCTGTGCAGCTCAGCTATTCGACACTCCAGTGTATTCAGGAGATGTTGCTCTCCTTAATGACCTCCGCTGAATGAGAAATGAACCGGGCAAAAAAAATCGCACGTCAAAGAAGGTGGAGTTTCAGAACACACCCACGTAACCGCCACGGACCAATAGAAACTCAAGGGTGTTTAGGAGCCGAAACAAACTCCCTCATAAAGTTCGCTTTGGTGAGCTGTTTCGAACTGCTGAAACGAACTCAAAACAAACTTCGTTTCAGCCTGATTTTGTTCGAAATGACGTCATATCAGTTCGTTCTTCGATTTCGTTTGAAGTATATAGGGGACTTAACAAACACACTATAAATCGTTTTATAATAATATAAAATATAATGTAAAAATAAATTAAAATGTTACAGTGTACTTTAGAGTTTGTATACAGTCCTTTCACCTTTTCTCATTGCTTGTGTTTTATACAGTCTGTTCCTCAGGGAAACGTTACATCTACTTCAAGTTTACAGTTCTTTCCAAAGCAGACACTTTCCCAGAGTTCAGTGCTGTAGCTGTTGCTGATGACAGACTGATCGCTCACTACAGTAATGAAGAAAGAGACTGGATTCTGACTGAAGATGACTGGATCAATGCTCCTGAAGAACCACCTGATTCTAGAGACTGGTTCCTACATCAGATCAGGACTCTGTCAGACTGCACAGACTCTCTGTGTTCTGGTGAGTTTCATGCTTTAG
The DNA here is from genome assembly GCF_018340385.1 of Cyprinus carpio. NCBI lineage: Eukaryota > Metazoa > Chordata > Actinopteri > Cypriniformes > Cyprinidae > Cyprinus > Cyprinus carpio. The sequence goes on from NC_056590.1 coordinate 6,397,627, forward strand.
TCATCAATTATCAGGCATGTTATGAAATTTATTGTATATTTTATGTAGTGTAAGTTTATCGTGAATGTTGTTCTGTGATTGTAGAGCTCCATGTTCTTCAGAGAGTAATTGGTTGTGAACTGGAGAAACTTTCTGATGGATCAGTGAATCTGAGAGCATTTGATGATTATGGATTTGATGGAGAGGATTTTATGGCCTTTAATTCTGACACACTGCAGTGGATTGAGAAAAACCCCAAAGCTAAAGAAACCAAAATGAAATGGGATCAGCAAACAGTACACAATGAACTCCTGAAGGATTACCTCAAGACCTGCACTGACTGGATCTCCACATTTAACAACACAGAAAATCGTAAGTTCTAAATGCATAATAAAAAATTAAAGTAATAATTAATAATTAATTCTTGTTTGATAAAGAGGTGATTTATCATCATTCAATAACAAATAAATACTGATAATGAGTTCTCATTTCTGAAAATGTTCTTTTCTAATTGCTCCTTTTCATTGTATGTACTATTGGGGCAACGGATTACAAACTCACGGTTCGGATGGTTTTAGGTATTTTTAGTGATTTTTAGTATCAGTTTTTATGATTTTTAAAAAATAAATTAGTGGTGGATTACTTTAAGTACTTCTATAACACAGCAAAAACTACTAGCTTAACTAATAAAGTAAGTAACAAAAAAAGAACAATTACACAAATTACAAGTTGAATACAACAAAACACAGTTACAAATAAACTCAGTAACAGTAGCATTCAGGTGCAGAAATGTAATAATTAAGTGTAAAACAACACAAAAGTTAAATATAAATTAATCTTCGTTAGAGCTGTGGTGTTGTTTGATTAGCAGACAGAAACAGGTATTTATTGGCTGCTGTCTCTTTAAGAACAAATGCACGGACCTAATACTGACACACACCTGTTTTTTTTCTCAGCTGTTTACGTTCACATAAGACATAACCAACTGTGTTTACTAGGTCCCCAACCCGGGATCGATCCCAGAATCAATCCCAGGACGTGTTTGCGTTCACACAGAAGGCAATCTGGCAATTTTCCTTGACCAACGTATAGTGTGAGAGGGGCTTATAATACTTGTCAAAATGGGTATTTTTAATTCGCTGTTCACGTGGTGTCTCTCTCTCTGCGCGTGTGCGGCAGCGGCTGAGCGCACAGAAAGTGTGAGTTTTAGGGGCAGCTGTGGCCTAATGGTTAGAGAATTGGACTTGTAACCAGAATTTGGCAGGTTTGAGTCTCGGTGCTGGCAGGAGTTGTAGGTGGGGGGAGTGAATGAACAGTGCTCTCTTCCACCTTCAATACCCATGCCTGAAGTGCCCTTGAGCAAGCCAGCTGCCCACTGCTCCGGGGGTGTGTTCATGGTGTGTTCAGTTCACTTCTCACTGCTATATGCGCGCACTTGGATGGGTTAAATGCAGAGCCAACAATTCCGAGTATGGGTTACCATACTTGGCAAATGTCACGATTTTCACTTTTTTTCACTTTTACTTTCAAAATGCTTGAATGTGTAAAACTGGCAAGACAAAAACATGTGCAAAGGATAAACTTGAAACTCTATGATGGTTAAACTTTAACAGTTTATTTTGTGAATCACATGCGTGCCAAACCGTTCAGCCTGATCCGTACAGATCATACGGTCCGTTTTCTGTTTCAGCTCCCTCTGTGTCTGGGTTGGATTCTGCTCTCTAGCTCTGCCTGTCATCGGTGGTTAACATGCTGTTAGCTTTCTGCCCGGTGTGCCAATCTGCTCTTGCCTAGCCCTGTTGTCTATGGTTGCTTCCTCAGGTGGATCTCCTGGTTCGGATTACTGTTTCCCGTTTGTCTTCACTGCTGCTCTGTCAGTCAGGACTCTGCTGTGCCAGCTGGTGACCTGCTTATTTTGCTCTTTACATTTTAACAAATAAGCTGTACCTCCATTGCTCTCAGGTCTGCGGTTCTTTCTTAATAAGCAATTTATTATTATTATTATTATGTCTTACGCCACCTGAAATTTGGGAAGTTCTGTATTAGATTAATGCACCAAATCTTTGGTTAAAGTGATAGTTCACCCAAAAAAGTGATTACATTATTTACTCTCATGTTCCAAATCTGTAATCTTACTTTCTTCTCTACAACAGAACGTTTTTTTTTTTCTTTCACAACACACAGAACCAAAATATTTGTAAATATTTAGATTTTCTGCTTCTTTCTTCTCCAGGTAAACCAGACGTTCACACCACTTTGAGAAAAGATCCTAATGATCAAAATAAGCAGGTTTTGACCTGTCTGACCACTGGCTTTTACCCCAGAGATATTGAGATGGACATTAGGTTTAACAAAACTGCCCTTGAAGATCAGATCTCTTCTGGAATCAGACCAAATGATGATGGATCCTTTCAGATGAGATCCAGTGTGGAGATCGACAGAAATCATGAAGGGATATATGACTGTTTTGTCATTCACAGGAGCCTGACAGAACCAGTTTCAGCAGGATGGAGTAAATATCAACATAAATACAGTCTTAAGTGAATATGAATATAAGCAGAATGAGCTTTCTACACTCATGATGCCTGTGCATAACAGATGAAACTTCAATATAACAAGTCACTCAATACGTAGTTATATGGCAATACAGAAATTGATTAATGTTGCTGGTCATGCCTCATCTTTTTTAAATCTTTTTATTTTTTTTGCAGTGGAAAAATGCACTGACTGTGAAGAATCCAAATGGCCTGATAAAAAAGTAGCAGCAGCAGTAGTAGTAGTAGTAGTACTTCTAGCTGTACTTCTGATTGTTTTGCAGCGCTACAAAAGGAGAAGGTAAATTAGAAATGAGTTCTAAATATTCAACACTTGTTTTAATGGTCTTGCTTTTAAATATCCTTGTTTTAAAAACTTTTCAGGATGTATGATTTATGGCAGAGGAAATATGAGTTTATTCTGACTATATTTTGATGATGAGATTTGATTTTTTATGAAGTTTACTCTGCAGCTAAATATGAGAGATATTATGACATTAACATGCATTGAATTCTATAAAAACAATCTGTATGCACTCAAGCTCAATTTTTTTTTGTAATCTGCTTTATCTGTTGTAGGTCAGATGGAAATAACACTGTGACAACAGAAATATATGATCATCTTCAGACGCAGGTATCATCGCATCACATTCATTGTCTTTCTTTGTGTTATGGGCAATGATTAGAAAAGTTTTTAAATATGTTTTTTTTTTCTTCTTATGAAGAGAAACTGTATTCCAATGTTCTGGATTTTTCACATTTAGTTGTTGTTACTTCAGCTGTTTCTAGTGTCTGTTACATGTTTTTTTATTTTTTTTAATAAGAAAACTTGATCATGACAGTCCTATTACGTTCTTTCATTCTGAGTTGAAATATGTTTCAAATACTTTTTACATTTCAGAGTTTCTTTAGTATTTCAAAGGCTCAAGAACACAATACTTTTGTAACTTAATTCTCTGTTGTTGTTTCAGGAGAATGTACACAGGAATGGCCAGTAGCGGTTTAGGCACGGGCGAACCGGGCAGCCGCCCGGGGCGTAATTTTTCGTGACACATTGGGGGCGGCAGCACGAGCAAATAAAAATAAGACATAAAAAAAAAAAAATCCTCTTCGTCGCGATGTTGTGCCGAATTCTTCACCCCTGCCAGATTCTGCATCCCCTCGTTGAAGTCGCTACCTGATTGCCTAATCCCAACCCCACCCTAATCCTAACCCCTCCCCCACACCTACTCCTAAACCTACCAATACCAGGGGGTGCATAATCTGGCAGGGTGCAAATTTCGGCAGTACACCGGCGCCCCTGCTTGCTGAAAATGTACCATGCACAGAAGCTGTGTGTTGTGAGAGAAGTGTAAAAGGGGGTGGGGCGAGAGGCGCGGGCGACATTTCACCTCTGGGTCTCTCTCAAATGTGATTGATGGGGATGGGGGGTGGACGGGGACGGGGGATCCACACTAGTAATATAATTAATAATAGGCTAAAGTCAGTCACACACCTCGACTTTCTTCCAAATAACGCACATTTCATTCATAATGTTATAATACAGGCCTATAGTTCCTGCATAAATGAAACTAGGTAATACAAAACGATTATGCGGTCATCAAGGTGAATTGGTTTAGTCTTGACTTCTGGTCGTGAGTGACAGTTGGGGGGATGGGAAATCTGTTGATTGTCGAGAGCCAAATAAACAGAGATGGAGAAGAAAAGGTCAAAGCCATCATGTGCCCAATTTTGAAAAAAAAAGAAAAGAAGAAGAGGAGAAAGGAGCAAAAGATAAAGGTATGCAACTATGTTCTCTCTCTGTATGATTACAGTATCCATGTCATGAATGAGGGCTAATGTTTAATTGGTGGTGGGGTATAACTCTTGTTAGCCTTTTTGCTATGATGCTTGCTATGCTTATACAAACTTCACCTCTGGGTCTCTCTCTTCACGAGATCTAATTTATAATATTGTGCTTTGCAATAAAACTGTTACAAGTTCAGTTATCATTTCCATCAGTTGGTTTAACGTTAGGCCTTGTAAATAACCAACGGCATTTCAAATCTGTAGGTTAAAGACGAAACATTTGCTATTTATTTGCTACACAGTATGCTAAGTATAGTTTCCTAAGTATAGTTTTTACAAGTCATAACTAAAAGAGTGTCATGCATAGAATTTGAGGCAGTAAACCAAAGAGCTAATGGTTCCTCCATGAAAGTTAGATTAATATACAAATTTTGTTTGAAAAATATCCTGAAACCCAAAAAGTTTTTGGTGATTAAAAAATAAAATCCCTTGTTTTTGCCTATACATATAATTTAAAGTCATTTTATTTTTTAAACAACTGAGTCCCAGTGACCATAGCATAACATGAATAAAATATAATTTTTCAATATTTTTTATTTTTTTTACCATTTGTTTCTATGCTCTAAACAATGTGATGACATGGGGGAAAAAAACGAAAAATAAAATAAAATAAATAAATGTTTTTTTCCGGGTCTAGGAGGATATAGCGTATTGACAGACATTTAGTGTGTAAGAGCATGTTTATGTAACCCTTCTATTATGTTTTGAGTCAATTTGACCCCAGGCTGTTTTAGCTTTATAAAACATTATCTTATGGTCTTTTGATTTCAAATGCAATTCAATTGCAATTTCAGGGGCACTTCTAAAATATTTTGGAGCATCCTCTGCCACTGGTCAGGATGAGCCAACCACCTCCACCGCTACACAGGCCTTTTCTGGAATGGTCTCGACCCTTCACGATGAGCCAACCACCTCCCCCGCTACACATATGTCTCCACAAATATCTGATATTGAGGATGAAGACCTCTTTGCCTCTACTTCTCCCCAGCATGAGCTTTCAGGTGTGCATATCGTGTGTGTGTGTGTGTGTGTTTGTGTAGGCTACAAGACAACTGGACAACTGCAATTTAATGTAATTTTAATATTTCTGATAATTTATGAGTAGGACTATGTTTTTTCACTGCTATGTGTTTTGAGTAATATGCCAATATGCTGTCTGATAGAAATGCCTGGAGCTGAACCCCCACTGAGCCCCACTGGTGAGGATGAGCCTCTGTCAACCGACCCTGCTAACTGGCCCTCACATCTGACTGACAGGATTCGGACTGAGCTGGTTCGCAGAGGACCAAGTAAGGTGCCACCTGGCTTTGTTTTCCGTAGGAATGAGAGTGATGGGAGAAGTTGCCACCACCAATATTTTAAGAAGACATTAGTAAGTGGTGAAAAGATGGCAAGAAGTTTGCTGATTTATTCAATTAAGAACAACAGCCTCTTTTGCTTCTGCTGCAAATTGTTTCCCAAGAGGAACATCAATTTAACAAGTGCAGGAATGGCAAATTGGAAACATGCAAGCAATTATCTCACATCACATGAAAACAGTACAGAACACCTCAATTGCATGAAAGCATGGAATGAACTGTCAGCGAGGTTAAAAAGTGGGACAACTATTGATAAGCAGGAGATGGCACTTCTGGAGGCTGAAAGGGTGAGATGGAGAGCAGTGCTGACACGTCTCACTGCTATCGTGCAGTCACTGGCCATTCGAAATTTGGCTTTAAGGGGACACACAGAAACACTGTTACACAGCTACCTAGGCCATCATGTGCAGAATGAGCTGATTGATTTGTTGAGCAGCAAAATCATATCTGCTATAGTGGATGACATCAAGCAGGCAAAGTTTTTTTCAATAATTTTGGATTGCACCCCAGTTATAAGCCACACAGAACAGTTGTCAGTGGTCATTAGAGTGGTGTCACTGATGGAGAAACCCCATATCAGGGAACATTTTATGGGATTTTTGGAGGCAGATGAGTCCACAGGCCAGCACTTGGAATCCATGATCCTGACGAGACTTGAGGAGTTGGGACCTTCCTTTGAAGACTGCAGAGGAACTGTCATATGACAACGGGGCAAACATGAAAGGCAAAATAAGGGAGTTCAAGCCAGACTCTTAGAAAAGAATCCCTGAGCTCTGTTTGTGCCATGTGGGGCACATACATTGAATTTAGTTGTGTGTGATGCTGCTAAGGGATCTGTTGATGCTTTAAGTTACTTTGGTGTCCTGCAAAATCTGTACACATTATTTTCAGCCTCCACCCAAAGATGGGCCATACTAAAGAACCATGTGAGCATCACCTTAAAGATGTGGGCAGAAACAAGGTGGGAGAGCAAGGTCAAGAGCGTCGAGCCCATGAGGTACCAGGGAGCTGCCGTGAGAGAGGCTTTAATTGAGGTGAGAGACCACACCAAAGACCCTGCTATAAAGGCTGAGGCCCAGTCTTTGTCTGAGGAGGTGGGGTCGTACCGCTTCAGCATCTGCACGGTTGTTTGGTATGACATGCTATCTGCAATACAGCATGCCAGCCAAACTCATGCAGTCTCCTAACATGCATGTGGACCTAGCCGTGAGTCTTTTGAAGAAGACTGAGCGAGATCTCCAGAGCTACAGGGCAACTGGCTTGTGACTGCACAGATGGCGGCCAAAGAGATTTGTGAAGATATGAATGTGGAGGCTGTATTAAAACACAAAAGGCTGAGGTCCACAAAGCGCCACTTCTCATATGAATCACATGATGAGCCTTTCAGTGATGCACTTAGGAAGTTGGGGGTTGAATTCTTCAATGTTGTCGTTGATGCAGCCACGTCAGCCATCAAAGAGAGATTTTCCACATTGGAAAATGTGGGAAAGAAATTCGGAGTTTTGACCAATTTCCCAAGTCTTGCAGACGTGGAGCTGACAGATCAATGCGAGGCACTTGCCACCACACACCGGCACTTTTAAGGGGCACTCTGATTTGGACAGTAAAGAGCTTGTGCAGGAAATTAAGAACTTCCCTGACCTGCCATCAAAGACCATGAGCCTCCTTGAGCTTATCACTTTTATGGATGATAAGGATCTATCAGAGATCTACCCCAACTTTTGGACTGCTCTCAGGATTGCACTTACTCTGCCAGTCACTGTGGCTCAAGCAGAGAGGAGCTTTTCAAAACTGAAGTTGATCAAGTCATACCTGAGGTCCACCATGTCCCAGGATCGGCTTACTGGACTTGCCGTCATCAGTATCAATCACTTAATAGGGGAGCAGATTGCATACGATGACATCATTGATGATTTTGCATCAAGGAAGGCAAGAAAGGTCAGATTTTAGTTTGTTTTTCTGTTCTTTAGTTTGTTTTCTGTTCTGGGCCTATGCCTCTCTTTAGTGTTTTTTTTCACATTGTGTGATGATGAAGAATTTGTGTTTATTTAGAATATTTATTCTATATTTTATTTGTATAATATTCTTAATATTTTTTTGTTGATAATAATATTGTTGCTCTCTGCTTTTGTTACTTTTTATATATCTGATTGTATATATTTTTGGCATATTAATATAGTGTACAGTCGTGGCCAAAAGTTTTGAGAATTACATAAATATTAGTTTTCAAAAAGTTTGCTGCTAAACTGCTTTTAGATCTTTGTTTCAGTTGTTTCTGTGATGTACTGAAATATAATGTACAAGCACTTCATACGTTTCAAAAGGCTTTATCGACACATTACATGACAGTCTTATGCAAAGAGTCAGTATTTGCAGTGTTGGCCCTTTTTTTTCAGGACCTCTGCAATTCGACTGGGCATGCTCTCAATCAACTTCTGGGCCAAATCCTGACTGATAGCAACCCATTCTTTCATAATAACTTCTTGGAGTTTGTCAGAATTAGTGGGTTTTTTGTTTGTCCACCCGCCTCTTGAGGATTGACCCCCACAAAGTTCCTCAATGGGATTAGGATCTGGGGAGTTTCCAGGCCATGGACCCAAAATTTCAACATTCTGGACCCCGGAGCCACTTAGTTATCACACCACTTTGCCTTATGGCACGGTGCTATGCCATCGTGCTGGGAAAATGCATTGTTCTTCACCAAAAACTGTTGATGGATTGTTAGAAGAAGTTGCTGTTGGAGGGTGTTTTGGTACCATTCTTTATTCATGGCTGTGTTTTTGGGCAGAATTGTGAGTGAGCCCACTCCCTGGATGAGAAGCAACCCACACACATGAATGGTGTCAGGATGCTTTCCTGTTCGGCATGACACAGGACTGATGGTAGCGCTCACCTTTTCTTCCATGGACAAGCCTTTTTCCAGATGCCCCAAACAATCGGAAAGGGGCTTCATCAGAGAATATGACTTTGCCCCAGTCCTCAGCAGTCTATTCACTATACTTTCTGCAGAAGATCACAGGAGCTGTCCCTGATGTTTTTCTTTTGGAGAGAGGTGGCTTCTTTGCAGCCCTTCTTGACACCAGGCCATCTTCCAAAAGTCTTGGCCTCACTGTGCGTGCAGATGCGCTCACACCTGCCTGCTGCCATTCCTGAGCAAGCTCTGCACTGGTGGCACTCCGATCCCGCAGCTGAATCCTCTTTACGAGACGATCCTGGCGCTTGCTGGACTTTCTTGGATGCCCTGAAGCCTTCTTTACAAGAATTGAACCTCTTTCCTTGAAGTACTTGATGAACCTATAAATTGTTGATTTAGGTGCAATCTTAGTAGCCACAATATCCTTGCCTGTGAAGCCATTTTTTTATGCAACGCAATGATGGCTGCACGCGTTCTTTGCAGGTCACCATGGTAACATTGGAAGAACAATGATTTTCAAGCATCAACCTCCTTTTAACATGTCAAGTCTGCCATTCTAACCCAATCAGCCTGACATAATGTTCTCCAGCCATTGTGCTCGTCAACATTATCACCTGAGTTAACAAGATGATTATGAAAGGATCTCAGCAGGTCCTTAAATGACAGCAATGAAATGCAGTGGAAAGGTTTTTTTGGGATTAAGTTAATTTTCATGGCAAAGAAGGACTATGCAATTCATCTGATCACTCTTCATAACATTTTGGAGTATATGCCAATTGCTATTTTAAAAACTTAAGCAGCAAGTTTTCCAATTTCCAATATTTATGTAATTCTCAAAACTTTTGGCCACGACTGTATATTTATTTAAGTTCTGATAACTTATACTCATATTTTGTGCAGAATGGTGTTCATTGTCCTTTGGCAATGTTGGAGGTGGAAATTGTGCACCTTAAAAAGTGTGTTTGCTGTTTAAATTGCAATAGTTAAAAACGTAATTCTCTTAAGTCTGGCTTTCTAATGAAGGATTTGTGCAATTGAGAAATTACCACTTATGTTGTTATAATAAAAATAACTGTTTGTGGAGAACCTTTGTTGTTATTTTGTTGTGTGTGGGGGGGGGGGGGGTGCTCGAAAGGGGTCTCGCCCAGGGTGTATTTCAATGTAGAACCGCCACTGTCAGTGACCTCTATCCCAAAAATTAAATAACTCCGTGATTAAATCCTCCGTGGATAAATGTCGAAGCACCATCCTCCCACCTTTGATCGACACTGACAGTTGGATCACTGTCGATTCACTCATGTATCCTTCCGCGCTGCAATATTTATGCTTCCGCCGAGTCAAACTCTGGTTAGCCTGTAGTTAGATCCTTTCAATAGAACACAACTTAAAGAGTTATGGTTTGTTTGTATCTAGATCCTTAATATAAATAGGGTAAAGGGTTTGAAAATCAAATTCTTCAATACTGTTTGTGAATGTAAATGATTACATAATCCTCATTAACATGATTAAAAATGATTCAAAGGGACACTTCACAAAAAAAACAAAAACATTCTGATTTATTTTGCCCATATCTCAGAACTTTACAGTTAATTTAGTTTGACAATTATTGAGTTTGATAGTATAGGTTAACTTGTGTTTCTATATTGAGAGATGCCATTTTCAGCATCCCACTAATTCCTGCCATTTTATATTTAAACATTAAGGTACAAATATGTAAGGGACAAATATGTACCTTACACCTCGAAAAGCTCACAATGTACAATGGAAGGTGCATAATTGTACCTTAAAGGTGCACAATTGTACCTTAAATATACATTTTTTGTACTTTTAAGGGTACATATGCAAAGTTTGTACCTTAGGGAACAAAAATGGACCTGTATTGTACCTCTTTTTCTAACAGTGTGTTAGTTTTAGTTTTTTAAAATTTGTATGTTAGTGTATTGTAATTGACCTGTATTGTACCTCTTTTTCTAACAATGTTAAACTATTTGTTTCATTCTCTAAAACGCATATCTTAGATTCATAATTCATTTAAAAAGCCTCTTGTGTGTAAAATAGTAAATAGCATCATGTCCTCTTGTTTTTTTTAACCTAATAAAAGTTATAGGAGCATTAAATAGTTAATAAAGAAACTTCATTCTAATGCTCATTATATTTATAGTAGTTATAATTCATTTATACGATTAACTACTCTAATAACAGCATTCATTTCAATCCGACATTCAAATTTAAATATTTAATAATATTCATAACAGAAGCGGTGTTTCCCAAAGCCTTCCACTCTATTTTTGTTGGCGGCATATATATGCAAACTCATTTTCTGCCAGCAGGAGGCGCTTGTAGAGCGCGAGAGAGGTTTCCTCAGTAACGGCTGTAATCAGATAAGCGCTCCTTTCCTTAATTCCTCTTTTTTATGTAGTCATGTCTGCTTTTCTGAAGAGAGCGCATCTGCGCACCTTTCGGATAGCGCATCCAGAACCGGTTTGACCGGGCGCTCGGTACCACCGGTACTTTTTACAACACTACTTGGCAGCAAGCTTTTTCAATGCTTTCAGCAGCAGCTTTTGATAAGTCAGAATACGATTCCATAGGTTATATTTCAGCACGAATTTCGCGAATGGACATCGACTCTAAGTAGCACATAGAACGCGTTCATGTCAAGCAAATTTTTTGGGAAAAGCGCGTGGAATTGCGGCGAGCGTTTGTACACTCTTAAAAATGTTGGGTTATTTTTTCTACCCAACCGCTGGGTTAAGCCTGTTGGGTCATTTTATTGGGTTATTTTCTCAGCGTTGGGTAGTTTTTAGTGTAACCCAGCCGCTGGGTTACCGGTTGGGTCAATTTTAGTGACAGTTGACACAGTGAGCCCCTGCCCCTCCCCCTCCTCTACGCCTAAACTCTACCTTCGCGGTCATTTTGAATCACCTCAGGAGTCAAGAGCCATCGTTTTCCATCGAGGACAGCTGTTATTCCGAGAAAAAGGGTATGTGTGTGTGCCAATTTTGACTATACAACTATAAAATAACAGAATATGCAAAATAAGGCGGTTCGCTTGACATTAACAGTTATAAAAAGTAACTACTTGCTTCGTATAAGCTTTGTAGGCTAGTCTGTTATGTTACAGCTTTTTCATGCTTTTTGAATAAATCGAACGTCTCCTTTGGTAAACATTTCCTCTGAAATATGTTACTTACAGTATATGAGCTATTTAGTTGGTTTAAGGTAGATATTGAGATATATGACGCGAGTGTCGCGTCATTAAGCAAACATTTAACGTTAACGTTACGTTATAACGTTATATGCGACGCGACACTCGATCGCCTCATGTGTACATAAACTATCGAATTTTGTTCAAAATTAATAACTGAAGTACATCATCATGAGTCCATTTTCCAAACCGTGTTTTTGTCCTGTCTTGAAACACTAGGGTGCGTACAATAAGTGTTTATAATCTGACTAACGTTACTTTAACGTTACACCTTTAGTGATTATTATGCAGCAATAAACTATCCAGTATTTCTTAATGCATGTTTTTTACCTTTGATAATTGAAAACATAATCAAAACAAACGTGTTTTAATGAGAAAAGTTCAAATAAGTGAGCAAATGAAAAAAATCTGCATCAGGCAAAAAAATCGTATTGGTGTTTCCCTAGTGCAGGGGTTCTCAACTTTTGCAAGCTGCCACCCCCCCAGCAAATGAAAAAAAAAAAGCTGGTTCATTGAGGTTGGGGCCCCAGAATATCTCATGTGCTTATCTTTTTGATATACAGACCATTGTGTCTAATTTTGAATGCTTTTAATGTTTTTAAATGTGAGGCCTTCTTAAAATTCACAGACACTGCCTCTTCTTTGCTCATACTCCCACTGACAGGGTGCAGAATAATGGATAATTTTGTACAGGAGAAGCTGAAAGAATGGAACTTGGAAGTCCTGATACCAAGCTTTAAAGGTAAACTTTATTTAGGTAAAATTAAAATGCACCTCTCTATATGTTCATTATAGCCAAGTGTGATCTGAGTAAGACAGTTTTCTTACGTTCTTCTCTTCTTGTCTTTTTTCTTCTCTTTCTCTTTACAGATGAACAAATTGATGAAGAAACCCTCCTGCTGCTTGATGAAAAATCACTAGAAGCTATGATAGTAAGCCAATTCTCAAATAACTGCTATGATGGCTTTTGTTCTACCCGCTTAAATGTTAGAAGTACTTGCGCTGTCCAATCTATTAATACTTTGTCTGTTCCCCGAATAATGAGGTCAAAATATAAATTTAATGTAGGATCTAGGAAAAATCTTATCGTGATTAAACCAGAAAAACGTAAAATAAATGAACAAAAACAACTTTTTAAAGTTTGGGCTCATAAACATTAGATCACTCACACCCAAAGCGGTTATTGTAAATGAAATGATCACAGATAATAGTTTTGATGTACTCTGCTTGACTGAAACCTGGCTTAAACCAAATTACTATATTGGTCTAAATGAGTCTACTCCACTAAACTACTGTTATAAACATGAGCCCCGTCAGACTGGTCGTGGGGGAGGTGTTGCAACAATATATAGTGATATTCTCAATGTTACCCAGAAAACAGGATACAGGTTTAAATCATTTGAAATACTTATGCTTAATGTTACACTGTCAGATATGCAAAAGAAATCTATTGTATCTCTTTCTCTGGCTACTGTGTATAGAGCACCAGGGCCATATACAGAATTCCTAAAAGAATTTGGAGATTTCCTCTCAGACCTGTTGGTTACCGCTGATAAAGCGCTAATTTTTGGAGATTTTAACATTCATAAACAAATTGATAATAAAAATGATGCATTAGAACTTGCGTTTACTAACTTATTAAACTGTTTGGAGTAAAAGCAAAATGTCACCAGGCCCACTCATCGTTTTTTAATCATACGCTAGATTTAATTATATCACATGGAATCGATCTTACTGACATAGATATCGTACCTCAAAGTGATGATGTTACGCAAATGGAGAAAAGCTAACTTGGAAGTTTTTAGAATTGCGTGGAAAAACAGTATGTCCAGCTATAGACAGGCTCTAAAAAACTGCCAGGGCCGAGCATATCCACAAACTCATGAAAACAACCAAAACAATCCAAGGTTTTTATTTAGCACAGTGGCTAGATTAACAAATAACCAGACGCCACCCGATCTAAATATTCCCTCACAGTTAAATAGTAATGACTTTATGAATTTCTTCACTGATAAAATAGATAACATCAGAAATACAATAACAAAACAATAAACAAATGTAGATTCTACTAATACTAAAACTTCTACTAATAAGTTTTATCCATCGCACCCAAAGATAAACTGCAGTGCTTTACAACTATAGGACAGGAAGAGCTAAATAAACTTATCACTGCATCTAAACCAACAACATGTTTATTAGATCCTGTACCCACTAAATTACTGAAATAATTTTTTTGTTACCTGTAGCAGAAAAAACACTTCTCAATATTATTAACTCGTCGTTATCTTTAGGTCACGTCCCAAAACCATTCAAGCTGGCGGTAATTAAACCTCTTATTAAGAAACCACAACTAGATCCTAGTGAACTGGCAAATTACAGACCCATTTCAAATCTTCCCTTTATGTCTAAAATTTTAGAAAAAGTTGTGTCTGCTCAATTGTGCTCCTACCTGCAAAAAAATGATCTCTATGAAGAATTTCAGTCAGGTTTCAGGCCCCATCATAGCACAGAAACTGCACTTGTTAAAATTACAAATGACTTGCTTCTTGCGTCAGACCAAGGCTGCATCTCATTGCTAGTTTTACTTGATCTTAGTGCTGTGTTCGACACCATAGATCACGACATACTCATAGATAGATTACAAAACTATACAGGTATCCAAGGGCAGGCTTTAAGATGGTTTAGATCCTACCTGTCCGATCGCTACCACTTTGTTTATCTAAATGGGGAGTCATCTCATTTATCACCAGTAAAATATGGAGTGTCACAAGGATCTGTCCTAGGTCCTCTGCTATTTTCAATATACATGTTGCCCCTTGGTAATATCATTAGAAAATACGGGATTAGTTTCCACTGTTATGCTGATGATACTCAACTATATATCTCAACGAGACCAGGTGAAACTTCAAAATTATCTAAGCTAACAGAGTGTGTTAAAAATGTAAAAGATTGGATGACCAATAATTTTCTCCTATTAAATTCAGATAAGACAGAGATATTACTTATTGGACCAGAAAACATTACACAGAATCTCGTAGATTACAATTTGCAATTAGACGGATGTACTGTTAATTCCTCTATGGTCAAAAATCTGGGTGTTATATTAGACAGTAACTTGTCTTTTGAAAATCATATTTCCCATGTTACAAAAATAGTATTCTTCCATCTTAGAAACATTGCCAAGCTACGAAACATGTTACCTGTTTCTGATGCAGAAAAGCTAGTTCATGCATTCATGACCTCTAGACTGGACTATTGTAATGCACTGCTAGGTGGTTGTCCTGCATCCTCAATAAACAAGCTACTGGTAGTCCAAAATGCAGCGGCTAGAGTCCTTACCAGGTCAAGAAAATATGATCATATTACCCCAATACTACAGTCTCTGCACTGGCTAACTATTAAGTTTCGTATCAGTTCCAAAATATTACTTACTTATAAGGCCCTTAATGGTTTAGCTCCTGCGTACCTAACTAGTCTTCTACCACGCTACAATCCATCACGCTCCCTAAGGTCACAAAACACTGGACTTTTGATAGTACCTAGGATAGCAAAGTCCACTAAAGGAGGTAGAGCTTTTTCGCATTTGGCTCCCAAACTCTGGAATAGCCTTCCTGATAATGTTCGGGGTTCAGACACACTTCCTCTGTTTAAATCTAGATTAAAAACACACCTTTTTGGCCAAGCATTAAAATAATGCATCTTATAATTTTGGACTGCAGTTATATCTGATCAAATGCTTATTATTATTCTTTAACTTGGGTTAAACTAATTAATTTTACTTGGCTGGAACAGCAGCTATGCTAATTATGTCTCCATTTGTTTCTCTGTTTTGCCACGGGATTTACATCAAGCTCCAGTCTGGATCCAGAACACCTGAGAAGAGATGATGCCAACCCCTCAGAGGACCTCAGATGATGCTAACCCAGAGACAACATACAGAACTACCACATTTTGCTATAATTTTGATTGCATAATTGCTGTTAATAGTGTTCATCGTCTGTTTGTTTACGTCTTTTATTGATTTTTCTGAACATTTCTGCCGTATGCACATGAACTGAGAGTCATCACAGATAAGCTACTACTAAATATTGTAGAAACTTAATTTTCTAAAGTTGCTTTACAATGATTTGTATCGTAAAAAGCGCTATACAAATAAACTTAAATTGAATTGAATTGAACTAATATATGAAGCATTGTACTTGTGTCTTATACTTGTGTATATAATGTAAATGTTTAAATCTAAGCTACTTTAATTTATTGATATTTATTTTTTTATATTTATAAAATGGAAGTTGTATTTATATTTTATATGCTGTTTTATTGTTCATAGAGCATGAAAAAATATCATGCTTTTTTGCTATATGAATTATATATGCTTTTATGTCTTGCATTTGGATGTTCTTTTTTATTAATAAATCTTCACCTTTTGAGTTATTACTGTTGCTTTTAGTGATGCTCTGTGATTATTTTATTATTATTATTAATAAACCTATTTCAGGTTTGTTTTTAATCTGCAATGTAGTCATTTTAATCAATAATGGAGTTAAATAAAACAACCCAACAAGTTGGGTCAAAGATTTAACCCAACCGGCTGGGTTAAAACAACCCAACGCTGGGTTTGTCCATATTTGACCCAGCGTTGGGTTTGCCAAAATAACCCAAGTTGGGTTGTTTTAACTAGCCCAGCATTTTTTTTAGAGTGTAACCTTGCACGTAGAGAGCGCGCTCTTCAGAGCTAAGCTACATCGTTATCGGAAACTCGACCCAGATCACAGTTTAACGCATTCATTACAGTGAATCGGTTCAAAGGGAGTCATTAGTTCCGCAAATCGGACGTGTCATTAGTGGACAGATATGCTCATATGCTCCGCACATATAACGTTACTCCCAAATATATTTTTTGGTCGCACAGATTAAATTTCAGGAGCCATGCGACAAAAATGTTGGCAATGTCGAGCCTTTGTATAAGCTGCTAAGCTTTCTAGCTAAGAAGTAAGCAATAACCAACATGGCGTTTACTTTGCTAAGTTAGCCCAGAATCGTTTAACATTAATGTTATGGAATCATGACGAAAATGATCAATAGATTTGGTTAAACTTTTACTAGACCTGCATATATAAAATGAAAGAACAATATATTGGATTTGATCGAATACCTGAATCATCCGTGTTCACATGTCTTCGTCAGTCAACTTGAAAGCGGTTTTCACGTGAGTAGATGGGTGTGCGTGCTGCATTCATAACGGTGCGCGTACACTTTGCAACTTCAATTCGTGGTGGGGGGAAAAATGGATTGGACTACTTGACTGAGTGACGGCATGAATCAGAGGCACAAAAAACGTTGACAGCGGTGAGCGGTCATTATGTGGTACCAATACCCAACCCATCGCCATGTTTTTTTTTTTTAAGATTTACGAGAGCATCATTTTCAGGTCGGAAAAGCCGGATTTCCGGATTTTTCCGGAAGAATCACACCCCTGTACATAAAGATTCTGCCATTCCCTTTTTTCATAAACTTTCATGTAAAAATCCAATTTTTGTTAAAATTTCTATATTTTCTATATTTATACATAAATTAAAACTGGCCAGTAACACACCTACTCTTTCTGAGTCCATCATTTGTGAGTGACAAACATAATGCTGGTAAACAACAATCTAATATGCAACAGGATTCATCTAGGATCTTTTCACTGAAGAACATGAATATGAGATAGAATTATGTAGATAAATTGCAGCAATGTGTTTCTCATTCACTGCTCTCATGTGAATCACTTGCAGTACGGGGATCTGTTGACCCTGTAGGGATGTTCTCACTTCTGGCTGAACCATTACAGTTCACCTGGCCTAGAAATGATACAATAATGTTAGAAAACTTCAGCATTTAGACTTCATTAAGATTTCATACCTATTCTGTATATTATGTTTCACTTGATAAAACCCCCATTCATGAGCATATAAAACTCATAAGCTTTTAAAGTACTAGACTTTACAGCAGAGTCTCCATATTTAAATGCAGAATAAATATTTCAGAATATATATTAATTCATCTCAGGTAAAGGACAAATGAGCATGAGAAAAACTACATTTTAAACCTGCTGTCACAGTGTTTGTCCGGTTTGCAGTTGGATGGACGAGTGTGAACATTTATCAGAAATGTCTATTTTTGTGCATCTTACAGGTTTGGAATAATATGAGGGTGAGTAAATGATGACAACTTTCAATTTTGGGTCAATCATTCCTTTGATTAATATGAACTCACCATTTAAACTTCTGTTTTTGTAGGTTAAAGATATGATGACTAGAACTGCAATCACACAATCCCCTACAGCTACTGCTGCACAATAATGCCGTCTAGATTCCAGACTTCCATCTGAGGGGAAAAAAAAATTAACAAAGAGCCTTTCACTATTCTGTAATTTCATTGCTACACAATAAACACTATGTCTTGAGAAAATTCTGAGCTACCAGCTGGAGTAGGAACTTACTGTACAACAATTTTGCACACGGTATTTACATCTGACTGTTAATATGTGTCATTTATGTTACCCATTTTGTTTCAAGTGCTGAACCGTTATAAAGGACCACGTGACACTTAATAACTCTGCTTCTCATCTCTGTATATTCACACTGGTTCTCAGCGCTGGAAGGTGTGATCATCGCACAGGGGGTCGGTCTCCTGTAGAGCTGAAGGGTTGGAGTTCAATCTCGTTCAAGTGTGATCTTCATCTCTGTGTGTTTGGGGGGTAGAAGCCAGTGGCCAGACACGGTCAGAATCAGTCCTGGCGCTTGCTTTGGTCATGAGGGAGCTTCTGATGTAAAACATGTGCAAGAGCCGGAGGAGCTGGAATCGGAAATTAAAGAATATCAGATCCACTCAAAAACACTTAAATCTGAACACAATAAAACAAATATTTGAGTCATTAGAGCAACACATACTGCTTATCGACGGCAGTAAATCTGGAGATCCGGTCCATGCCGTTCTTGAGGTACTAACTGGAGAAGGGGGGGGGGGCTGATTGCGAAATCTGTCAGCGTCCCACTTCAGTTTGATTTCTTTAGCCTTTGGACTTTTCTCCATCCACTGCATTGTGTCCATAACTAAAGGCAATTGAAATCCTCTCCATCACATCCATACTCATCAAATGCATTCACATTCATTCACTGAACCATTTGGATGTTATCCACCTCACAGCTGGACTCTCCTCTGTAGTGTATGGAGGCCTAAACATTGTAAATAAATAAAAAACATTAAACTTAATGAATAGTTGCCACAACTCAAAATATACAGTGGCCCTAAAAGTAATCGGACGCTTTGAAAATATAATGTTGTCATTCCAGTAAAAACCCAACAGACTCACGGTCACATGTAGAGCTTTGTGCAGTTTGCCAGAGTGTTAACTTGATGTAGAAACCAGTCTCTAGAATCACGAGGTTCTTCGGGTATTTCTCCAGATATTGGGTCTTCCAAGCCTCTCTGTTCCAGGTTTGTTTTTCATTACTGTAGCGACAGAACTGTCTGTCTTGACACACACCCACTGCACTGCAAACACACAGACCGGAGAATCACATCAGGTGTGGTGAGGGCAGTGTACATATAGAGTAATGAATCTCTCTCTGAAAAAAAAAAAACCAAAAAAAAACTAAACACAAAAATCAAGGATGTTACTGACAAAGGGGTCACTAGAGTTAAATCTAATCGTACCTGTCATGAAGTTACTGAGGATGAATGTAAAACAAATATAAGTACATGTGTGGGTTTCTTTCTTTTGTGTTTTCAGCAGAATAAAATAAAATTCCTTACATGTTTGAAACAATTTGAGGGCGAGTGAATGATCATAGATTTCAAATTTTAGGTGAAACTATCCATTAAGT
>NC_056590.1:6418338-6503406 GCF_018340385.1 Cyprinus carpio
TTTCATTTGGCATTTACAACTGGGTTTAAATAGCTTGCTAAATTTCATAGAACGTTTTTTTTAATAAAAGAAATTCATTTTTAAATTTAAAAGAAATGCCCCCCTACTAGCTTTTTTATTAATTACGGGCACCTATTTTCCTATTCCCTTTATTCCCATGCAGGCTCGTGCTTTAATTTTTAATTTCAAAAAAACTTTTAAAACCCCTTTTACTTTGAATTATTTTTATTTATTTATTTATTTTATGTACCCAAAACCCTAAATATTTTTTTTAATATTCTTCGAGGATTTTAAAACTAGGCCATTACCTATAGCTTTTAAAATTTGATTTTCTCTGCTGAAAATTACTTAATCTAATTTAATAAAGCTTAAAATTAAACTGTTCGAAATGTCCAAAAAAGAAAAGCCCCATTCAATTAAATTTTAAATTAAATTTTGGGGTTTTTGGCCTATACCCTTTTTAAACAATACATTTTTGTTTAAAGCACTTTACAAAAAATTTGCATTTCAAAAATGTACCCTCCCAATAAAAATACAGTTAGTTATTTTATTTATTAATCCCCCAAAAACAAGTAGCTCAAAAAAAGTACGAGCGATTTTTTTAAAATTACCCAAAGGGGCACTTAAGTATTGCTTCAGCCGTGAGAGGGTTCCCCCCACCCCGCAGGGTTAACACTTTTTTTTAGCTTGGGAAAAAAAAAAAAGGGAGAAAAACGAGCCCCAAATAGGTAAACAACAAAAAAGTGAAAACCCAGCGCCTGTCGGGACATTTTGGGGTGCTTGTTAAAACCCGGTTAACTTACTCAAAAACTTTTGGAGTGCTTTGGGGTTTTCTATTTTTCTTTTCCCCGGTTTTTTTTCCATGGGCAAATAAAACAAACATGTGATGGGAAATGTTTGAGGGTTTTTTAAATTTTAAATTGTTCTTTTTAATATTATATATTGATAGTTTATCATTTCCCCTTTAATGAAATGTATGGGCATTTTCCCTATGCATTGGGAAACAAAACCAAAGAACCTGATAAAAATGCTCATTTTTGTTTAAAATTTTCCCGGGGCAGCACTTGGGGCTTTTGCACCTGAACTCTTCATATCTTCTTTTCTACTATCTTCTATCAAATCTTCTATCTTTTTCCCCTATCTATCTACTATCAAATCTTTTTCTATCGTTATACTGGTCAAACCCTTTTCTAAAAATAAAAACCGTGTTTTTTCCCTTGATTTTGCATCCCCAAAAAAACCGGGAAACCCAAAAAACAAAACATTCTCCACAAAAATTTTTAAAAATAAAACCTAAAAAATTTTTTTTTGCCCCTTCAAACTCCGTGACCTCCCTGAGCAGCACTAAGCAAACAGGTAATTTTTTCTCAAGGACCCCTTCACAAAGAGTGTGGTTCTTTGCCCCCCCAGAGTATAAGGGGGGGGACCCTGGCCGGGGGAAAGTAGGGGTGCTGCATGTGTTGCGCCCCCCCCCTTTGGGAAAATTTCAGACATTAAAAAAGCACTCCTAAACAAATGCAAAAAAAAAAATACATAAACTTTTAAAAACTTTTTTTAAAAACCCCTCCTGTTTTTTAAATTAACCTAAAAAATTTCTGCACGAGGGGTTTTTTAAAGCACAACAAAATAATTATTGCCCTTTTTCGCACTAGTACGATCACACCTTTTACAGCCCTAGGCTGGTCCCAGTGCTTTACTGTTTAAACTCAAATTCAAATTGCTTTCACGTGTTGGTTTGGCCTGACCCAGAAAGAGGCGCTTTTAAAGGCATGGGTTTTTAAAGAGCTGTCTATATAAACATTTTGTTCGGGGTTTAAACCCACTAATGGTATTTTGGTTTTAAAACATATAATTACAAAAAAAAAACCCCCTTTAATTTTGAAAAATCCACACTATTAAACGGAAGAGGCAATAATACCCCTTTTTCCATTATAATTAACTTTTTTGTTTTTTTTCATACAGATACCCTGTGTAATCCCTTTAAATTTTACTCTATTTTTCCCTCCCGGGTTCACCCAGCCCCTTATTTTTAATATTTTTCGGGAAATGGATAAATTCAGGGGTTTTTTGAAAATCCACAGCCCCGATTCTTTTTGAACTGGGGCTGGGGCCAAACAAAATTTCCGGCGCCCCTACAGCTCAACTAACGCGATCGTTTATAAAAGGTGTTTTAAAACCTTCCACTTGCAATTTAAATGGGAAAATTCAGATATTTCTCCATTCTAAAAAATTTTTGAATTTTTTGGAAAAAAAGGGAAAAAATGACTTTCAAGCAATCTTTTAAACATTTTTAAATAACGTGGGCCTTTATATGTGCTTTAAAAATTTTTGCTGTTGGGGTTTTTTCCTTGCCGCTTTTTTCGCGAAAACCCTTTTTGGGGGCTTTTTAACTACTTGCTATTTGTACGTGTCTGTTTGTCCACGGAGCCCCTGGTTAAAAGTTTTGGGATAAATATGTTTTAATTCTTATTAGTGTTTGTTTACTTTGTTATTTAGAGTAGACATTATTAAGAGGTGTCCACCTGAAAACGAAAAAAATGCACCTCCCACTACAGCCCCCCCAAACCCAAAAAAACCTCTTCCCAGGCCCTGTGGGGGGGTGTGATTCTGACTGGACCCGGGGCGGGTTTTTCCGGGCGGGGGTTTGGGTTTTCATTGCTTCAGCACCATACAATTTTGGCCAAACCCCCCGTAATATAAATGCATATTTTGCCCGAATTTACATGATAAAAATATTTAGCTATAGCTTGATACAGATGGATGAAATCAGAAGGTTATAATGAGGGCAACAGCCGAGCGGGAAGTTATATAGTAGGCTAGTTCTCAAGAAGTTTGTCTGTTCCTTTTAATGAATATTTTCGGGTTAAAGCATGATTTAAACATTCACACTCAATCGCTTAAGCAATAATGCATCCAAACAAATGTAATCTTACAGTGCTACTTCATCTGTAACTTATCTGATTTCGAATGAGCAGAAATCTGTAAGAAATGCATCGATCTGTCAATAAAAAAAAACAATGAAAATGTAGTTATTTTAATCACAAACAATTTGCACAGCAGCAATTATACCTTTTAATGCTGACAACCAACAAAAAAAAAAGTTTGCACACAATAGCTTAAGCCACTTTGAAACTCTCCTGTTATTTTCTTTTTATTTTAATATAGGCTACGTTATGAACATAACATTTCAAACATACTGAAATAGTATTTTTAACAGTTTAGCGTACAGTTTCACGCCCCTGTTGTTCCTGAAGCGTCCAGTAGGGGGAGGCGGATACACGGCGAAATGATTTCTAAAATTTTAAGGGCCATTTAGCCATCTGAGAAGAAAGAGATACATCTTTTGTGTTCAACAATATTATTTTTTATCACCATTATTAAAAACATGAACTAGGATGACTCCCATTGATGACTCTTTTAATTGTTATTCAGTCCTTGTGTCAAAATGCTCTCGCTCACTGATAAAACAACTAAAGTGGGATTCACGAGTTCACACTTACATATAATTAGCTGAAGTATATAATGCATATTTGGTGTGCTGTCCGGGGAAGGGCTCCGAGCTCGGGAATGGCCCGAACCTAGAGTACCCCCCCCCTCTACATAAGTGTAAAATGAACTCTAAGTGGAGGAGATGGGTGGAGGGGGGATGCTGATAAACCGCAATGGATAGGGGTAAGTCAGCTGTATTTATACCCTAGTGTTGATTATCTTAAGTGAGCTCCACCTGTGCTAATTAGGCTAAGTATCTGACGTGCTCTTCCCGAACCTTGTTAATAAAACATCATTTCACGAGTTCACACTTACATATAATTAGCTGAAGTATATAATGCATATTTGGCGTGCTGTCCGGGAAGGGCTCCGAGCTCGGGAATGGCCCAACCTAGAGTACCCCCCAAAAAGGCAATAGCAAAAGGACAGCCGCCATACTAAGGACCCCCCCAAATAGCATTGAGATCGGCGGGGTGATATTTGGAAAGTCAGCTGGTTGGCAGCCGGAAGAGCCTACGTACTCCGGTGGGAGCGCCCTTAACATTTGGAAGGTAGGCCCTACCGGCTGCTGGTATCGGACACTTTGATTTGGGGCGCCCGTCGGGAGGGCTCGGCCGTTGCTCAACCGGAGCACCTCACTGCATTGGAACGGATGAGCCCTCCCGGGCCGATGAAGGAGGAGCAGCGTGATTGGAATAGCCCGCCCAGGAGGGCCCGAGTTGCCTCGCTGGAATAGGTCACAGTGTTGGCGTACGGGCCCTACGGCTGATGAGCCCCTGCTAATCGTGGGCAACCAGGGCAATTACTGACCGAAAGGGCCCATGAAGCCTCCGACTGGAGATCGAGACTCAGGACGACGGACGTGTAGGTCCTCTCAGTTGAGCAGATAAACAGGCTTTGGGCCGCCGGGCAAAGAGGACTCTAGCGACATCCGATGGGAGATCAATACTCCCCGGCATCAAAATGGAAAAGACCTGTTTTGTGGGCAGCAAGTAAAAAAACCAACCGGGAGCACTCTCGCCGACATCTGACACCGAGCACAATACTCAACGGCATCAGATGGGTAAGCCTCGCCGGCCGGGAGCGGGAAAAGGAAAACCGACTGCGCGGGCTCCTGGCATCCGATGGAGACAGACTCAGGGCATCGAACGGTAGCCTCACCAGGCGGGGGGAAAAGATTTGGACAGCGTTTGGCAGGATTTCGAGACTCTTAACGTCGTACGGCTGAGCATCGCTACCCGTCAAACAGGAACAAAAAGTTAGGTGGCCGTGAGACTCTCGCCGACGTCCGATGGGCTCAATACTCAATGCATCGAATGGATAAGCCTCTCCGGACGCAAGACGGAAAGGTAAAGTTTGTGTTGCCACAAGTTGTTGTAGGTAAGCCTCGCTGACCGAAGGAGGAAAAGGAAAGGGTGTGTGGCCGGGAGCTTAGCCGACGTCCGATGGGAGCCCCAATACTCACAGCACCGGACGGGTAAGCCTTTGTTGACCATAGGATGAAAAAAGTAAGTCGCGGGGAGACTCTCCACCGACGCATCAGCGGGGAGCTCAATACTCATAGCGCCCGAGCAGATAGCTTCGCCGACCGTAGAAAAGGAAAAATAATGTTGTCTAGGCGGGGAGGCTCGCGCCGGCGTCTGATGGGAGGTAAATACTCGCGACATCAAAGCGGGTAAGCCTCTCGAACATAAAGGCGGAAAGGTAAAGTTGACTGTATTTCGTGAACAATTGAAAGCGCTGTGTACGGCCCATTTATTTTTTTTTTTTAGAAGTAAGTAAGGAGTGTAGCCGGGGAGGCTCGCCGAGGCGGCGTAGTGGGGCTCAATACTCGACACGGACTGAGTCAGGGTTCGCCAGGCGAATGGGTCAGAAGGCCAGATCGCTTGACCGGGAGGGCTCTTGCAGCATTCGACAGGGGTTCAGTACTCACTGCGCGGACGGCTAAGCAACACCGGTAGTTGAAAGAAAAAACATTCACTCAACCGGGAAAGCTCTTGCAGCACTGCCGGGAGTTCAATACTAAGAACAATATGGGTTGCCCTAAATGGTAGAGCTATGAGGATTACTTTGTGAAAACGGTTTTAAAAATCCGTGAGCTTCTTCCGATAACGTGTCAGAAAATCTTGGTGCGGTCTTTGCATTCAAAAGTTAGCGTACAAAAATTAAAAAAATAGAATTTCCTGTGCCATGTACCCAGAATAAGGCTATGAATCTGGATGCATAGGCATAACTCTGAAATCTGAGGTGATGTCGACTTTTGCCAGCCAATGCTAAGACCCATGAAATATTTAAGTTTTTTTTTTTTTTTTTTTCTCAGAATTTACAGAAATCACAAGAGTAATCAAGGCCCTTATGTTTCAAACGGCAAGTTTAACGGAGTTGACGGATCGATTAGGAGTTTCTTACCCCAAAATTTTTCCCAAGGGCTAATGCAAAACTGAGAAGGCGGGCATCGAAAGGGCTGATCGTTAATGTGTATGGCCCGGGTATGATAGCCTTAACCCCAAAAATATCACTGTTTTACAGTATGTTTTTTTTTTTTTTTTAATATATATATAAATATTATATATATATATAAAATGATTTGGGTTAAGTCATTTGATTTGTTTTCTTTGATTTGTTTTCCTAAAAGGAGAAGGAAAATAATAAATAAAGCCCTGACATCTTTATTTAACCTAAACATGAAAATTACAGTTAATTTTAGTTATATAATTCATGTACATTCATTCATATCATTTAGTTATATACAATAATCATACCCAAATCTGTTTTAAATAACCCACTTTGAAGCAAAACCAGAATGTTCTCACAAGTTTTTGTGAAATTATACCACAAAATTTTTATTAGACAGTCCCGCTCCCCTCAGAAACACTTCATATAAACCCCAAATCAGTATTGGGGATTTTCCTCCAATAGTTCGTGGGATCATGAAAAGTGAGTGATCGCCTGCTACAGTAAGTCAAAAATTTTTTTTTTTTTATATACATCAAGAGGGCTCGCAGGAAAACTGCAACTTTGATGTCCACATTCAAGGGTTTATGATTGCCGTAGCACCTCTGTTTAAAGATTGTTTAAAAATTCAAGATAAGTGTACATTTGAATTAAACGTTTAGCGAGGATTAAATTGTACAGTGACATGGAGAAACAAACATCGGGAAGTTGTTGGGCCCTTTGAAATCTTTTGACAATGCATGTACATTAAATTGTTTAAAATACGTTAAGTTTGTTCAATAAACAGTATTGTTAAATGCTTTTCATACCTCCTTTAAACCGATCACCAAGGGGCCCCATTTCTATATATATGTATTTCAGGTAATTTAAAAAATTTAATTTTAAGGACCCGTTTTTTTTTTTCCTTTCTGGTTCTGTGAAAGGTCACTGCTGAAGCAGTGGAGAAAATAGATAGAGCTACGCGGAGCGGACACTCCAGGTTTTTTTTTTTTTTTTTTTTTTTTTTTTTAAACGTGCAAATTTAAGTTATTAGGTTAAAAACTGCATTTCCTCTTTTCAGCAAAAAAAAAAGTATTGAAAAACAACCGATGCGCACGTGGCTAGACTTGAGAGAGGTGCTAGTATACTCACGTTTTTACATGTGATAGTTGCACTTTTGTTGTTTGTCCCTTAGTGGTAAACCTTATTTTTAGCTGTACGAACAGTTGGTTTGCTGCTTGATATTGACAATTGTTGGTCCTCAATTTATTTTAATCTGGTTTTCTTAATCAGGGCCGGCGCTCCGCAAACGCACATGAAAGCACTGCGCGTTTGGGCACCAAGTGCTGGGGGCACCAAAAATTCTGGGTCGTGAAAAAATCATCACAAAAGGCTACTATATAAATAACAAATAAATATTTCTAAAAGCATGTTAATATCAAAAGCAATACAAAAGTAAAATAGGCCTAGACCAAATTAGTCGAGAAAAAGGTGAATCTCTGTGCCAGTCTCCCCCTGGTGCCCCCTTCCCCACCCTCCCCGTGGTCTGTTCGTTATGCCTTTAATCCAAAGCCACTTAGACACTGACTCAGACATGGCCTGCAAGGCACCAGAGTCAGCGGAAAAAAGAAAAAAAAAAGAAGAGACAGCTGGATGATGCTCACAGCTGGGCCGGGCCAGGTAAGATAAATGTTTTAAATAAAATGTTAGTTTTAGAAGCTCCTTATGTGGTAGTACATGCATGTCCAGGAAGGCCATGCTATTCAAGGCTGCTAGAAAAGTAAAGATCCGGGTTTAGCCCTGTATGTTGAGTCTTTTATTTTAACGGGGTCCGGGAAATTGTGAAACTGAAGGCTGTTAAAGATGCATTTTGTTTGAGAAGGAAAGGAAGGCCAATCGTTAGGGGTCCTCATCAGCTATATTTGAAATGTGACAAATAAAGCTAAGTTTTTCCCCGTACGTCATAGTATGTGTTACCGTGGTATATAGCTATTAGTTGCAGAACGTTCCCTATTGTAATTTCTTCGCCCAATACAATGTCTATCTGCCTCAGCTCTGAACTTTAGAAAACCCCAACCGAACTAATGATTTCTACAAATTCAGACCGCTTAGATAAAGATTTTTCGCTGTTGTACCATGGCATGCGGTCATTTTCAAGAGGTTCAGCCAAGGGCTACATCTGCAATTGCGTAAAAACTGCAATTAGAAAAAAAAAAAACACAATCAGTAGTGTTTGTATATTTTCATATTCACAGAGTTGCATCAAATTCATTAGGGCTTTCGGGAAGAAAGATTAAATCTCGATTAATAGCATCCAAAATAAAAAGTTTGTGTCTACATGATATATGTGTGTGTACTGTGTATAATTGCATGGTTATTTGCAGTTTAAAAATGTGCACTTTAAAAATTCATAATTCATAAAATTCATACACTTATACTGTTATTTGCACTAAACTTTTTTTTGCACTTTTAACTTTTCTCTGTTTACATTGTTCAGTTCCAATTATTCATTTGCAGCTTAGTTATTTTTGAAGTAAAGAGAACCTAACTAAGAAATTCTGAATGGTAGTTATTTCTTTGGTTGGTTGGTTTGAGGTTAGGGGGGGGGACTGCCAAGCATTTGTGCTTAGGGCACCCAAATGGATAGCGCCGGCCCTGATCTTAATTAAGAACACTCTGGTTTTTACTGCAAACAGTTTTACTGTTTACCGCACGTTGTTATTCTCCTCATTATTTACCTATAGCTGTTGAATAATGAAACTAAAAGTCTCACCCATAGGCTCACTTCGCGTGAGAAAAAAAAGGTGGATAAATCGATAGTCAAAGTAGGTAGGCCTTACATAGCTGAAAATCATTTTCTCGCAAAATCAATCTTTTTATCCGCTTATCTGAGTGAAATGTAATTTAAAAATACAGGAAAAAATACTTGCCAAAATTAAAGACAATCTTAGAAATTTGTTTGTATTCTGCGTCGCCTCGCGATTTATGAAAATAATATCAAGATCCTTGTGTCACAACGTCTTTAACAACTTTCAGCAACCAATGACACCTTTTTAGCGACTTTACCTAAAAATGAGTTTGCAACACGCCTGTGCCGCTAGCGAAGAGCTTGAGGTCCGGCTGTGCATGATGACGCCTGGCGGCCGGATGAGCCACGGTAAAAAGGTTGAGTTGAAGCCGGAAGCCAGTGAGGCTTTGCTGCGTGGTGAGATCGGCGGCAGCGCTCCTGAGCTCTAGAAGCCTGCCGCGAGCCAGCGCGCCAGGAGAGCCGGATTTTGTGCGCCGGGGGGCAATGGAGGAGTCGGAAATTGAGGCGAAGTTTGGGGGCTGGCGAAGTTTTGCCCGGATATATTGGCCGCCCTGTTGTTGTGGATTCAGGATTGAGGTTTGGCGGATTGCTGGGAGACTAATAACTTAGATCGCACGGGTCGCGCTTGTTAACCTTCGCGAGGCCGGAGCGTCGGAATTAATCGCCAAGGTTTGCCTCGCTGATTAATGTGACGCAGTCCCGCAATTCTCCGATTGGAGGAATTGTAGGCACCAGTTTAAGACGAAGAGGACGCCTGGGAAAAATTGGACATGGCGGCGGTAGATGGGAGGTTAAGCCTCGGTGTCAGGAGTGAGCGCGTATTAATGGTCGAGCAGAGAAAGCCGCCATGTGGGAGCACGCAATTTCGCGGCGGAATCTGGCGGGAGAAGGGGCGATCCTGGGCCCGGCGGGTGGCCAGAGAACTGAGAAAAAATCCCCAATATAAACCTCCTGTCTCTCAAATAGAGGAGAAGTTGAGTCTGCCATATAACGGCAAAAAGGTGCTGGCAGAATGCTGACAAACCGTCAATGGGATAGGGGTAGAGATAAAGGTATATTTATAAATCTCTAGTAAGTTGATTATCTTAAGTGAGCTCCACTCTGTGCTATGAGTGGGTCACGACTCCTCCCGGAATATGTGTTAGTAAATCGTGGTTGGCTGTAGAAAGAAATGGTTATTTGTGTGATCAATGGCGGGATGTCATCTGAGACGTGTTTTATTTGCCAGCATCCTTTATAGTACTTTATGTAAAATGGTAGGTCCTTGCAGAAATAGTCTCCCTCAGTCTTTTAGGATGGACAGATTTCCCACACAAAGCTTCGTGACACAGATAAATGGGCCGTGAAGTAAATTCGTTTCTTAACTGTGGACCTAAAAGATGTCTCTGTGCTCTGGATACAGGACAGGGAACCAGAAGAAGATCCTCCTCTTCAGAGTGGATTCAGGACCTATAGGATGCAGAAGCAATGGTTAGTGCCAGCGAGTATGGAAAAGTGTTATGATAATACAATTCCATTTCACACCCGCAATCTTTGCCTCATGATAATGGGGGTAAAATCACCCTACGTTTGGTAAAAACCAGCATAAAAAGAACAATCCCTCCAAACCAACAAAGTTTAACAACCACTATATTCTTATGAGCTACACCTTGTAAAATCTTACACATAATACATAAAAGATCTGGCTTCATGCAGGAAACACAAGAGCATCCTTAAAAAAAGCATTTATCCTAAAAAAACACAAATACACACCAATATAAAGAATACCTTTTATTTTTACGTTCTGACGTTAAGAGTACAAATAGTAGATGTCAAAAGTATGATTTAAGCATTCAATACTCACTGGAGAGAGTAGACAGGGACTGTTGGCAATAACATGCATGTTGGAAGTGTACATGTTTTTGCCCCTGCTGAGAGCAAAAGGAAACATTAAGCAGACTCCTCCCTTTGCTTTCAGATAGCGTGAAATGAAGAAACTCTCTCTAGAAGTCTCAAATAAACTACGACAGCTGATATAAAATAATGTGAAAAGATTTAGCAAGCATGTGCTCAAACCTGCTGCTGCCAGACGAGTGCAGGCGTTTTCTAATCTGCAAGAGAAGCAGATCAAACTAGCACTTACTGAAGTCTGAGCTTCCCCTTCAAACAAAGAAAACAAATAGCATGAGGTTACTTTGCAGTAAAATGTTTCTACCCACATTTACCTGACCGTCAATAAGTACATTTATAGATGCATCTATTAACATATAAAAATTAATTGACATCGACTCTTAGCTAATCATTTAACTACAAATGTTGCAACGTTGCACGCTTGCTGAACAATAATAACTCCAGCGATTTCCTCTTATACTTGTCGCTTCTGTTCTGATAAAACAAGCTCGCCTGTACAGCCTCCCCTACTGGACGCATCCAGGAACAACAGAGTGTAAACACAGGCATAAAAACCAGGTCGTGATCCTTCATCTACCAATTTTTTTTTTTTTTTGGTTGATCTACTGTGAACTCGATCAGAGCTCTAATTACTACCCCCCTCCCACGTCTCACTCTCAATAGCGAAAATCTATGCTACGAAAGAAAGCCAGTAGCTGCGTTTTCAGAAGCTCACTCTGTGTATATATATATATATATTAAATTCAAATCTATTCATTAAACCTGTGTTCTCCAAATATTTATCTAAAGCACTAACAAGTTATTACTTATTGTGTTATATCTCAAAATTAATTTTAATGTCCTCTTTCCTCTCTTTTTTTTTCTATCATCTTTATACTTTTCACAATACATGCCATCTTGGGTTTATTTGCTTCTTCATTTCATATCTACTGTATAATACTTCCATTTCTATTCTAGTGCCATCAGAGCTTGTTTCGCCAGTTTGTCTCTCTTCATTCCCTTTCACCTCCACGTGAGCTGGAACCACATTAATTAGCTCACCCCTTTTCTGCTGTTATGTATATAATTCTTGCAGAATTTCCACTATTAAACTCTGTCTAGTGTCTGAGTGTTGTGCTTCAGTGCACAAAAGAGCAGAACTGGAGTCTGAACACACTACCACACCCTTTAATCCCGCCTCACTTATCCAACAAAATGCCATCATATTGCTATAATTCCCCTGAAATACGATAACGTATTGAGACCCTTACCTTCTGGATATTTGCATTTTGATGACAACTGCTACCCATTTGTTCATCATCACTGAAGGCTGTGGCAAAATCCCCAAGGGACGCTGGTAAAGCCATTCTTGGAGTAATACTTAACTCTTTAATAGCCAACTCCTTACTAAATCTCCAACCACCCATCCAAAACTATCACATTCCCTTTCCATGCTCCTTAAATGGGATGTATTCTCTTGTCCCATAAAAAAATCACATTATATTGATATCGTTAAAAATGCTTATAATGACCATTAAAATCTTTTAAATTGCATAGTCCATATACTAGTATATAACTGAAGCTATAGGTTGTGAAATCAGCTTTTCTCGTTTATTTTGTAGTTATCTTACTAGCATAGCATTCATCTATCTAGCCTTAGCTTGCTTACACATGCTTTAAACCTACCTTGCATATAGTGTTAATGTCCAAATTTCAGTTATGATGATAACTTTGTAATATTATTGTATTATTATTATTAGAAGTACCAGTAGTATTAGCAGGTCATCTAATGAAAGGATTTACATTACATAGGCCTCTGTCACGTTATATATTATTTTTATGTATTTGCATTAAACATTATGTATTATTAGAATTATTATGGTTATCAAGTGTAAGAACTTACATTATTAGTTTTATTTTATACTTCCAATATAGTTCCCAATTATAACATTTGTGTGTGCTTGGCATGAGAATATTATAATTTATTAAAATCTATTGTATAAGGAGACTGGGTACTGTTGGTACACTTTTTGCTTTTTCCGTTACCACACCAAAAACTATGCACTGAAAAGAAGTGATTTTTCATATGACATTTGATTTCCAGCATTTGTTCACTAAAATATTAATAATTATTTACATCCATAAGTAGGTCATATTTGCCACAATTAACTCATAAACACAAGAAGCTTTTTTGTTCCAACTGTACCCATGTCGGATAGCTGGAACAGTACCCGAGTAAAGTTGAGACACCAATGCTTTAAAGCTGTCTAACCAATTCATTGCAAATGTAAAATACCTTCAAAAATGAGAATTCAACAGTTTTTATTTCCATTCAGCATTTTATTTTATTATTTGTATAGTTAAAAGTACTTCATTTGTAAAACATTGTAAAGTAATGGCAAACAGCGATAGGCTATTTCATTTTAGTTTCACTTTTTAAAAAACATTTGGGGTTGAGAAACCGGAAAACACTTGAAAAACTGCAAAAGCAATAAAAAACACATCAAATGCAAACAAACCTAATAAACAAAATAACAAAAACCCTAATAAACCATAAAAAAAAAACAAAGGTCATCTTCCCCAAAGGCAGTATTACTATCACATCTGTCACTTACAGTGGTGGCAAATGTAATTTTGGCTTCTGAATGATCTAACACCTAGAAAGAGGTTTCTGTTGTTTTATTTCATCCGGTATTCTTTTAGCTTTTTTGCCTTTATTTCAGAGGGTTAATTTCCTTTCGCATCTCGCCAACCTCCATTGCCCGAAACAACAACAGAGAATTAGGTTACACAAGTAACCCATATAAAGTATGTTTTTGATTCTTTGAAGAAACTGTCAAACATGAAAAAGCAGCAACATATTTCAACTAAGCATAAAGGAAATAAATGGTACTGTCATAATTATGTATTCTTATTAAAATAGAGATGGCACAGGTTAAAACATTTGAAAGGAACAAAAAATAAATTAAAACATACTATATTTTTTTTTTGCAGAACCAGAAAGCAAGAGCACAGTGTAATTTCATGTGTAATCAGTGTGCTTTTAATCTATTTAACCCCAGTTAATTAACCCCAGTTCAGCCGGTAGATCCATTACCACTAAACTCTGTGCAAAAACATCACTAGACTGCTGTACCTTCAGAATCTAAATTATGATGCTTTGGACTAAATTTGTATTTTACAACTTTCTGCTCAAAAAGACAATAAATGTGATATCGAGATACCTATTTGAGCTAAACAACGTGATTAAAATGCTCAGAACTGTTCCTCTTTCCACCGTCGTCACGACCATATGTGTTATCGTCTCCACCACATCATCACGACCAGGTATGTAATCTAGAAAGACACAGATTATATAAAAACTTCTACCTATAGTATACATCTTAAAAAATATTTAGAAATATACTGCCAAAACTGGAAAGTCCGCTAGTTCACGGCTTTGGTCCGACCAAATACAATGTGATTTTTTTTGTTTGGTGTGGTTCACTTTCACACTGCCATTTTTGCAAGTTAACCAGAAATTGTAAACAAATTCACACGTATGCTAAAGGTCATCCATTCATTAGACAGAAATTCTCAAGCTTACCAGAGTCCGTTTGGAACCGGACCGAGACCCCCTCTTCAGCTGGGTCTCGGTGCGGTTGTTAGGTCCGTACCCAAATGCAAATGCTGTATTCACACCTGCCCAAAAGATCTGCACCAAGGGGGTAAACTTGAGTTCGATTCAATCAGACTAAACAAGACAGGTGTGAAATCACTATAAATTGTCAAAACAATGATATATAAAAACGAGATTTAATGCAAGACACTACTGGCAAAATCATTGTACTTCATACACTGGTCAATTTTAAGATTTTGTGCTATTTTGCTTTCATAACATGCCTTCTTTCATAACCAGTGGAAAGAAACATCCTAAATAATACAAATTTAAGTATAAGTTTCTCTGGCTGATGACAGTATTTTCTGATTTACAGAGAGATCTAACATCCCATCGGTAAAAACCTCTAATATGTCAATAAAATTAAACAAGAATTCTGAACTTGGTTTTATCCAAGGTTCAGATTCATGTTCTGGAAAATTATGCAAATGAGTGCATATTAAATGAGAGTGTGTCATTTGCATATTTAAAATACAATTTCAGCAAAATTGTAATACAAAAAATGTTTTCCATTCTTAAAGTCTGTGTGAACTGAAGTTGCTGCCGACTTTATTTCAGTATAGTGATGTATTTTAAACTGAAAGGGAACACTGATTAGAAGACAGGGTTTTATTTATATGAGATGTGCATTAAGTAGTAATGTAGTAAGACAGTGATGTTTAAAGGCCAAATTCAGTACACACCTTATTGATGATGCAGACTTTGTACAGGCAAGTAGATGAACCCAGAATATAAACACAATGTGCAAAGTTTCACATTAAATATTTTCCCACAGCAAACCCAAAAAATTTGTCCCAACATATCTTTTTTTATCCTTGCATTTTTTCACATATCTTGTTTTATCCTTGATCAAAATTTACAAATTTTCAAAAGGTTTTTGTGCTGCAGTTTAGGATTTTTTGCCACCAGGTCCCCAGTCATGTGACTAAAAAAATATTTAGGGCCTAAGCCCAAAACTGACGCATCAGAGAAGGCATTCCATTCCAGAGCAAAAGCAAAGATTCGATTTTAATTTAAAAACATTTTTTTTTTTTAGTGGATTAATTTAATAGGGGGGCATTTTGGCCTAAGGGTTTTAGGATCAGATTTGTGCCCTGAAGGGCGGGTTTTGGAGTCTCGGTCCGGGCGGGGGATTGTCGGTGGGGGGAGAAATCCAGTTTCTTTTTCCCCCCTCAGTACCATGACTGAGGTGAGCCCCTTTGGCACCAACCCCCCAACGCCCCCGGGGAGTTTTTCAGGTGTGGTGTGTGTATCACTACAGTGTGTGTGATTGGATGGGTGAAATGCAGGCAAAAATTTTCTGGTATGGGTCATTTCATTCATAATTAATTTAAATCAGCTGGGGAGGTTGAGATAATATTATTTAAAATTGCCTGTCCTTAAAACAACAATAATATTGTTATTTGAATATTTATAATCACCATTTAACTTTTTCTTTTTTAGAGCAGTAACCAATCACCCAAGAACTGAACAGAAAGACTTGCGCCCCGCTTAAAAAGCCATATAAATTGTTTTACAGTCAATACATTTTCCCATTGCAAAAGAAGAAAAAAATTAAAAAAAAAATTTTTACAAAGTTGTTTCAAATTTAAACTGTTGAACTGAATGGAGGCACTTTAAATTTAACCATTGAAAACAGAAACTTTAAACCATTTCAGCTTTTTTTATGTTTACGCTACAAGTAATTATAATGTTACTATTGTTTTTACTTCTATTTTAATGTAAAAGATCTTTCGTTTGTATTCACTTAAGACGATTTATGAGATATTTACCCCATTTTACGAAGGTTCTGTCAGGGTGTTGGGAAAGACATGACAGCATAAGATCCTCTGTGGTTTTGCACTTCACACGGATTCTCTGAAAAATTTCTTTATATTTTGGGCTGATTCAGATGATTCTGGTTTTGAATGTTAATTCGTTCAATCGATGTTCATCTCAACATCTCGGGAGAAACCCGTGACCCGGAAGACGAACCAGTTACTGTGTACAGGAGCTTCCTCGCAAACACCCAAAATCTGGTGAAACTGGAGCACAGAAATCAAATGAAAATAACAAAGAAAAATTTTTCAAAAAATTCTTTTTTTGGTTTAAAAATTTTTTATTTTTAATTCATTCAATACATGTGTGTAAAGATCACAAATTTCATCTAAGAAGAAAACCCTTCATACATGAACAACCTTAAAGACTTTTTAAATTTAAAAATGTTTCATTAGTGAAGGGCTGGAGTGGCATTTTTTTGATACAAACCCAGAAAGTTAAATCAAAAACTCAAACATTGATATTTCAAACCAAAATGCCTCAAGGTGTTACAGTACATTTTTAATCATCAGTAGATTTTCATACATGATGATCTCCGAACAAATCTGCTCAGACTCACAAAGACAAGATCTAATTAAAGTGATCCGACCCGAAATTTGCTTTTTTGTGAAAAAGTGGGGACCCTTCAGCTTCTTTAGGATTTCTTGAGGAATTGGTTTGTTTAGTTTGCTGATCCCATTTAATTTGGTTTCTTTTTTGCTTTGGGGTGTTTTTCAATCCACTGCGAGTTCAGAATCAAAGGCCATAAAATCCTCTCCCTCAAATCCATATTTATCAAATGCTCTCAGTTCATGATCCATCAGAAAGTTCTCCGTTACAATCAATTTTTCTTAAAAAACATGGAGCTCTACAATCACAGAACAACACTCATGATCAGGGGCGAGCCATATTTTAGAAGGAGGGGGACGAATGTTAAATAAAAAAAAAAACTTTCTTAACATTGAGTCAACAGTTTTTGAAAAGTAAGATTTTTTTATTTATTTAAGAAGTCTTTGCTCACCAAAACCTTCATTTATTTTATCCAAAGTCAGCAAAAATAGTAATGTTGGAAATATTTTACTTTTAAAAATAACTCTTTTTTTGAATATATTGTAAACGTAATTTATTTCTGGGCGTAGCTGTATTTTCAGCATATTACTAGCTCAGAAATCATTCTAAATCCCGATTTGCGTCAAAAAACTTTTTTAAATTTGATTATTATTAATATTTTAAAAAAGTTTAGTACATTTTTTCGGGTTTTTAACATCTATAATAATAAAAGTTCTTGACAGAAATGAATATCAACCCGTTTTTGAAGGATGGGATGAGGGGGTGTTAAAGATGAGCTTTGAAATACAATAAATTTCATTTGAAAATATATTCAAAAGAAAACAGTTTTTCTAAATACTAAAAATTTTCAAAATTTTTTGTTTTGCTGTATTTTGGATCAAATAAATGCAGGCTGGTGAACAGACACAGACTTGTTAAAAAACTAACATTAATTTTACTGTTCCCCCCCCCCCCCCCCCCCAAACTTTTGACTGGTATGTTGTATAGGTAACTTTATGTTTTCTCTAATTTCTAGCTTTTAATTGGCCTTAGAAATCAGATAACTGCTGAACAATAATCAATAATAACGATTTGTTAATGTTTATATACTACAAAACACTTTTTTTATCACATAATAAGGCAGAAATAGTTTCTATACTGTAAATAAATGATATGTCAATTAGACTGCATTGTTCATATACTTTATTTTATGACTGCGGATGATGACTTGAAAAACAACAACCATATATTGTAGCAAAGCTGTATGTTTAATGTCTTCATGCTTCCAAAAGTTTCAATTTTTCTGTAGAAAACCACTGTCCTTTATACAGCGGATAGCTGGATGCGGTTTTTTGGTGATTCCGTGGTTCGACTTTCTGCACGGGAAGTGTATTCCGGCTTCGAGTATGAATGAAACGGACCACTGCATGAGTGTTTGAGTGCTCCGTGATGTTCATTTTCGCCTTATTCTGGGTCCGAATGAAATATCAGGTCATATACAGGACTATCCTGGCATATAGGTTTAAATCTGTATTTATTCCACACAGGGAAAAAAACTCTTATGCAAACACAGTCGCTCGAGCGTTCTTCCCCCGAAAAAGTGCGGGGGACTCAATTCAGGCTTCGGTAATCATAAAAAATGGGGGGACACGTTCCCCTGCATAATCTACCACCCCTGCATCATACACATGTAGATGAATTGCATTATCGGATCATTGATGTGTAAATGAAACTCACCCAGAACACAGAGGGGAGTCTGTGGCAGTTTGACCAGAATCCTGATCTGATGTAGGAACCAGTCTCTAGAATCAGGTGGTGCTTTCAGCGAGCGACATGGTCCAGTTATCTTCAGTCAGAATCGATCTTATCCCAGTCTTCCTTACTGTGAGTGTTTGATCTGACTGTCATCGCCAACAACTGCAGCACTGAAAAAAGTATCTCGGTAAGGTTCTGACTTCTAGAATAGTGTTGCTTTTGGATAAGGATCTCACTGTATAAATTTGTAGTATTGTTTAATGTTTCTCTGAGGACCCGACTTTGTAATAAAAATCACAAAGCAATGAGAGAACAGGTTGAAAGGACTCTTACAAGGGTTATGGTGGAGTGAAACCTGAAAACCAAACTTCTAACTCAGTACACACTATCTACTCAATTTTTGTATTTATTTTTACAATACTATCACTTTACCCCCCTGGTATTATAAACCTATTTATATAGTGTGTTTGTAAGTGACTGTCGACCCTACTCACCGAAAATAAATAAACATTATTTCTTACCTTGCTGCACCATACGCTACGATCAACTCATACCAAAACATGAATACCAAACTACAAAAAACATTACTACACACAGAAAAACCTGGCGACCTTTTTGTTCTTAACATTTCGAAAAAACACGCTAGCAGCTGATCTTCCATCAAAGTGAATGTTTATTTCGGTCTCTTCCGGCTGTTTTTGAAGCGCCCTGCACCCTTGCCCCTCACATGCGTCTGATGGATTGAAATTACACTTTCACTTTCACTCCTGAACACTTATTGTAACACTAGTGTGCATCTTCTGAAGTAATTTGATAGATTTATATTCACTAAAAAAAATAACACAAATTGTTGAGAACAGCAGGTTAATAACAGCATTAAACTCTCCAGGAAGAGGCAGTGTGTGACTTAATTGTATATAATGATTATACATGCTTTGACTTAAAAAAGATCCTCCGCACTTCCCTTATATTTTGGTGTGCTGAAAAAATATAGATACTTCCAAAGTTTTCATCGAATGAAATCCAAACCTAAAGGGAATCAAATGAGCAATGCACATCACACCAGTTGAATAAACAGCTTCAGAGTGTCAGACGTCTAGGCTGCCTTATACATATTCCACTCAGCTCTCACTTTCTGTGGCTAAAATAGGTTTTTTCTACAAGCAAAATACAAATAAGGAGCTATATTTCTCTGTTTCAAAAAGAAGTAAGTTAACAAACCATAGGCTATATAATTTCCTTACTGGAACTATTAGGTGTGAAATGTTTGGCTGTTACCTAAAAACATCTCAAAACAAATAAGAGTAAGGAAATGTAATTAAAGATATTTTAATACATTTTATCCTGCTAAGCAAATTTAACCAAGACCAGAAATGATCATATTTTGTCAAACTCATATTTTCTGGCATTGTCAGTGTGTGTGTGTGTGTCATATTTTGTCAAACTCATATTTTCTGGCATTGTCAGTGTGTGTGTGTGTGTGTGCGTATTCCTATGACACGTTATGTGGAACGTTATTATATTATATTCTATTATATTATATATATTATATTATATATATTATTATATATTATATTATATTATATTATATTAATGACACCGTTATTCATTTAATATCATAAGTAACAACAACAAAAATGCAAACTTACTTTGTATTTTTACAGCTGCTATGTGATGATGTGATGATTTCAGTTATTATCATTCATATGAGTTTGGAAATCGGTGAAGATCTTTCTAACATGCATATCATATTCCATCTCCAGTACATATAACACACACTCACGCTCAAGACATTTATTTCTGATATTGCACACTGAACACAACACATTGTCCAAACTGTACAGTAGATACTGTCATTTAAGATTGACCCAAAATCAAGCTTGATTAGAAAACAAATCATAGATTCAATGCTTTACCAATGTGGATTACATGTATACAGAGACTGGACATCAATATATACAATAAAAGGGAACTGATTTTATGTAATTAAAGTATAAAATGTCAGAAAAATAATTCCCTCTTCACTATCTCACCTATCTGAAAATAAAATAAAATAAAAAATCAATAATGCTGTAAATCTGATCCTTATATATTTAAAAAATCCATATATAAAAGTTGTTTTTAATATAATTCTTCAGTACTTTGCACCTTGGCATCTTTGTTTGTGCTTGCTTTTTATTATTATTATTATAAAACAAATATATGAGCAAATTATTATAAGCTCTGAACAGTTTTCCTGAGCAATGAGATGCAATTATGTCATGAGAAAGTGATTTATCAGAAAATGCACATATCACTCAAGTAGCAAAGAAAAAAAATAGCTTAAGATAAGTGATAAATTTGCATTGGTAATATGAAGTACACTAGAAGTCATTGGTAGTTTGACTTTGTGACAGACATTGACCTGTTTGAGTCAATGTCTGACTCAACCAATGGCATGAGTTTGGGGGCGGGACTACATGTATTTGTCCAACCAATGACAGAAAAGATGAGACTTCAGGAAAAAAAAAGTTTGAAAGTCATTATTGTTTTGCAGTGCTGCAGAAATCACACACTTCACCTTTAAGAAATCAACAAACAACACAAGACAGACTACAACAATGTGAATACAGCTCAGTGACCAGAAACAGTTGAGTGTGAATTTCTTCATCATTTGCTTTGAAAAAGCAGCTTAATGAATGCAGTTGTATAGTAATCAGCTTGGTCAGAAGCATTTATACTATAAGCTATTATACACTGTTTCATAACTGACCATGTCTGTTTGCCAGAGAATAGAGAACTACTTTTCATGTTACACATTTAATGGTATTCTTCAACCTTTGAAATGTTGAAACGTTGTGTTCCTGTGGCTCAGCGGTAGAGCATTGTGTTAGCAGTGCAAAAGGTTGTGGGTTTAATTTCCAGGGAACACATATACTGGTAAAAAAAAAAAAAAATTGTATAGCCTGAATGCACTGTAAGTCGCTTAAAGCATCTGCTAAATGCATAAATGTTTCAAGCAACTCTCAAATTTGGAAAAAAGGTCAGATTTCAACTGAGCATAAAGAAAGATAATAAGTGAAGTCTGTCATGCAATATTCTGATTACAGTGAAAAACAAACTTTTTTTTTCTTGCAAAATGGGATTTAGGAATACTATTTCTCTTCAGAATGCACCAAAATTTAAAAAAATATATATATTTAATTTCTAATCAGTGCTCATAAACCTGTTCACATCCCAGTTCATCACTCCTGAGCCCTTGATGAAAACACATGACATTAATGCACCTGCAGCGTGGACTGAATTTTGATTTGAGTTTTCCTGCTCTCTTTGCACAAAGACAGACAGTGAACGTGATGTGGAGACACATATGTGTGGAGGATGATTATAATGCGTCAACATCTTAATAATGCTCTCCTCTATATATATAATAATAATAATAATACAAATTATCCCTCTAACACTAGTGTTCCCTATTCTTTTTCTATTCTATCTACTTGTTTTCTTTTTCTGTGTTAGACTGACTGAGACTTGTCACAGCACTTACACATTATTGCTCTTTTGTTGTTTGGATTGCTTCTATTGTCCTCATTTGTAAGTTGCATTGGATAAAAGCGTCTGCTAAATGATTAAATATAAATGAAAATCATAACTTCTCATCTTATATTTCCCACTGGTAACTTCACAGACCTAGAAAAGATACAACATATTATCAAAACTTCATCTCTAACACATACAGATATCATGTTCTCATGAATGTTTATGTCAGGCTGCACTGATGTCACACTTCTCATTCATTTGTTATAATCTAATGTCCATCAAATAAAATCATCATCAACATCTCTGTTTTTGTTTTGTTTTTCATACTGTTAATCTGTCCATACGTTTTTTCATGCATCCCTTTAAAACAAGGTTTAATGCAACAATGATCATGCTGAATATTTATAACTCACCATTTGATGATTTCTTTTTGCAGATGCAGTAACCAATCACAATGAGAACAACTAGAACTACCGCTGCTGCAGCTGCTGCTACTCCTGCTGTAACAGCCTGCTGAGAATCTGGATCACAGTTAAGACATTTTCCATCTGCAGAATGAAAATACAAATAATAAATAAATGCATTAAGGCACTTTAAATGTAATTGTTTGTGACGTTTCAGAATTTCATGTTCTCCTGTTGATATTTACCCCATTCTACTGAAACTGGTTTTGTCAGGCTGCTGTGATTGACAAAACAGTCAAAAGATCCTTTATGGTTTCTGTCGATCTTCACACTGGATCTGAGCTGAAAGGATCCATCAGCATTGGGTCTGATTTCAGAAAATATTTGGTTCCCAAGTGCAGTTCTGTCCAATCTGATGTTCATCTCAATATCTCTGGGGTAGAAACCAGTGACCAGACAGATCAGAACCAGCTTACTGTGATCTTCAGGAGCTTTCCTCGCAAACAC
The DNA here is from genome assembly GCF_018340385.1 of Cyprinus carpio. NCBI lineage: Eukaryota > Metazoa > Chordata > Actinopteri > Cypriniformes > Cyprinidae > Cyprinus > Cyprinus carpio. Next base: position 6,441,128 of record NC_056590.1, read on the forward strand.
ATGAACATCTGGTGAATCTGGAGCAGAAAATAATAATAATGCAATTAACAAATAAACATTAAATTTTCTGAAATTGCTTGCTGTGCTGTCAAAAATATTCTTCTTCGTTTCCTTAAAAAAAAAGAACACTGTAAAAGATATGATTAGTATGTAGTTTACTGTATCAAAATAATCTAACCAATTTCAACTTCATGTGTAAGGCATATGAGATTAAAGTAGATACATTTTAAAAATGAGCTGAGAAATTTGACAGACAATTCGTTTAAACTTAAAAATGTAAGACAGCAAATGCCCTCAAGTTTTTAAGTTAAGATGGATTTTTTTTTAGAGTGAAATTCATACAGGTTTGAATGTCTGATGAAGGGCTTGGGCCCGAAACGTTACACGTGGTGAGCTATTATTAAAATTGCTAGGAGCATTTTCTGGTGTGCGGACTCATTGTTTACCTTTGAAAATGTAAACATTGCTTAAAGTGTCTTCAGTGGTGATGATAATGATGATAAACAACCTCTGTACCACGACAAAATTAGTCAAAAACACAAACACACACACGAGCTAATTAATTAAAGTGATGCGATCAGAACTTACTCTTATATGTGTTGTTAAACGTGGAGATCCACTTAGTGCAGTTTATGAGGAAATTCTTGAGAAATGGGTTTTGTCCAGTTTGATGATTCATTTTGGTTTCTATGACTTTATCCATCCACGGGAAAAAGTCATACTTACAGCTAATAAAGTCCTTTCCATCGTATGCAAACTCATCAAATACTTTCAGACTCGTCACTGCTCCATCAGGGAGTTTCTCCAGCTCACAGCCACTTATTCTCTGGAGTACATGCAACTCTACAATCAATATAAGTAAATAATTATACTTGTGTACCCTTGAGAGTGCATGGGTGCATTTTTGAGTAAAGATGCTCAAAGTGGCTATACTTGATGAAATTAAACCTTCATTTTCATTCCTGAGGTCAAATGCTGATTAGATGTTGATAAAAGCACTAAACTCACCAGAACACTCAGTGCAGTTTGACAGAATCCTGATCAGATCTAGATACCCATCATTAGTTTCAGCCGGTGCTCCAGGAGCTTCGTTCCAGGCGTCTACAGTCAGATTCTTTCTCATCCAGACTCGCTCTTCAGATCGGTAGCGAGCGATCTGTATGTGATCAGACTCACCCACAGCACTGAACACTGGGAATGGACCTGCTTTGGTCAGGACTGTATACTTGTAGTGGAGGGAGTGTTTCTCTGAAAAGCACGAACCACAATGAAAAGAAGCAGTTAAAACTTTTCTCCTTTAAAAACAACGTAGGGTTCGTACCAGCCATTCGTAAGGTCTTACTTAAAGGGATAGTTCATCCAAAAATGAAAATTCTGTCATTAATTACTCACCCTCATGTCATTCCAAACCCGTAAGACCGTCGTTCATCTTCAGAACATGAACTGAGATATTTTTGATGAAATCCGAGAGCTTTCTGACCATGCATTGAAAGCAATGCAACTGAAACTTTCCCAGGCCCAGAACTGTAATGACTTTTGGGTCAGTCTTCCACAGTGCATGTGTGCATGTGATGCTTAGTTAATTTGTGTTGCAAAGATGAACGAAGGTTTTTTTTGAGTACTTAATGATAGAAATGTCATTTTTGGGTGAAATATCCCTTTAAACTGCAACGTAAAATCCACACTAGAGGCTTAGACTATAGCTACAGAACACAAACTATAGCTACAGTCTCAGAAAAAAAGTTATAAATGCTGTCACTGGGGCGGTATCTTTTTCAAAAGGTATATCTTTGTTTCTTATTTACCCCTAAAGGTGCATATTAATACCTATAATTGTACATTTTGTACTGAAATAGTGCAGTTTGGTACCTTTTGAAAGAGTGCTTTTGTGACAGTTTTTTTCTGAGAGTGTACCATAGTGTACAACAACCAAATTTAGGGGAGACCAGGTAGATGTAACAACACCAATTCCACCAATCAGGGTAAGATAGGAGTCCTATGATCAGTTTATTATTTCCCCACTTCCTCCCAGGCTGTAAATAGGTAAGTGCAGACTTAATTAAAAAAAAGAAAAAAAAAAAAGATCTTTATATAGGTAAGAATGATCTTTTTTTTTTTTTTTTTTACCAAAACTATATTTTGTTTAGTACTTAAACCTTTGCAGATAAAAGACAGACAGATAGAGGTGAAATTGTCAGTATTTTAAATAAAGAGCTGATGAGGTTTTAAAAGAGGATGTCAGTCAGATGAGTTGTGAAAAAAATGACAATGAGATCTTTCCTGTTGTCTGTATAAAGGCATTTGGCAGCTCAGAAGCAAAGGAAGTGTGGGTTAGATGCGCCATATGCAGTCTCTGAGCCTGCACTCTAGGGTTCAGAACAATGATTTGTCACCATCCTGACTCTGATTGAGAATATTCCCACACTGACACACACTCACTGACCGTGTTTTTTATTAGAACTACATGGAATTGAGTTTTCGTTGAGTATAAACCCTGTCAAGAAAGTTCATTCTAGTAGACTAGTTCTATCAAAACAGAAAAAAATTTGAAACAAACCACACACCGGAAACTAACAAAGCAACATCGACAACGCAACGGGAACATGAACGTTTTTTATCTGCACATAACATTCATGAACTGTATTTGAAATAAATAAGGATCAACATATAAATACTGAGATATATATATATATATATATATATATATTATATATATATATATATATATATATATATATATAGCTATATATATAAGAAATTGATTTTTTAATTACGATTATTGTGATCTATTGTATTAATGATTATTTTATTCTGATTATTGAGTTTGCTATGCAAGCAGAAGAGCTCTGTTTAGCTCGGGTTCACATTTAAGAGAGCTTACTGATGCAGTTCAGTCAAATCTTTTATTTTATTCCAACTATTAGATTATTAACACTGTATAAGTCACACATTTGACCAGAAAACTCTGTGCTTACCTGGTTTCGCATTGCTTTGATGAGAAATGCAAACAAAAAGAGATAATGAAATGAGCCAAAACATTGTTGTCTATTCAGAAAACGTGTTGAACGAGAGCGCATCAACTATTTCAGTCCTTTTTATGTCAGACCTCGCGCTGAACAGATCAGCAGTGAAGTGAAGGTTTCTATCGTCTCTTCCAGGTGTTTTTGAGCGCACTGCTGCCCCTCACTGGCTGCTGATGAAATTACACTTTTGTTTTTCAGCCGTATAACTAAACCTCAAAATCCTCAATGACAACATCTAAAACATTTTTACCTATTTAAAAAATAAAACAAAAATAACCCTTTAATCTCATTGAACCCTCCACAGTAAGAGCTTTACAGTAACTTAATGGTCTATAATTAATTTCCCACATAATATTATTTGCTTCCAGCTAGGAACATTGTGCTATTTTGTTCACACCTTTACAGACAGATATACAGTACAGCATCTGAGGCACATTCACAGTGTAAATAAATTTGATATTTAAACAAAAACATAAATTCAAATTCCAACAAAACAATTCCATAAATATATCTTACACAGTTTCACAGTCCTCCTCCCTGAAACAACAACAGAGAATTATACTGCATGTGATACAAATATAACATTTGAGGAATCCGTCAAATGTGAAAAGTTTGAAGTAGTTTCATTTTATAGGAGCATACATTAACATAATAAACAGCGTCTGTTGTGATTCAGTATTCTGATTCAAGCTGAAGTGAAAGGTACAAACAGCGAAGGTACAAAAATGAAATCTGAAAACAAACTTTTTCTGAATGTTCAAATAGTTCACTTTTTTAATGTTTTAAAAACCTTTATTTTTCTTTTGGTTATGCAAACATCAAGGGAACATTACATTGTATCACTTTGTAAACTTTATTGGAATGTTACTTTTGAACATTCTATTAATGTTACTGGAAGAATGTTTGTAAGAGAACCTTGCCAGAACATTCAAAGAACGTTCGCTGTTAGCTGGGGATGTAAAGGCCATAAATAATATTTGAGCTTAGAAAACTATTACATCTTATAGCAATAAGAGTTCTTAATTTGACTTATATTATTTACTATTCATGTAATGAGATAAATAACTGCTTTTGTTTTGCAATTTATGTTACCTCTTATCAATAACTTCTTAATAACCATTTATTCTTAATAAAGTAGAGCTGACACAGATTAGAAAATGCTGGGAATACAAGAATAAATTTTTCAGAAGACAGTTGTAAAATTAGAAAAGAGTGCCTTTTATTTAGTCAGTGTGAACCTGTTCTCATCTCAGTCAGTATTGAGCTCTTGATCAGACACTTTGGGGACCTGAAGCTGTTCAGTCGTTCCACCATAATAACGATAACTTCTCATCAGACCTGGGAAAGATACAGCAGATCACACAGAAGAAAAACTTCCTCTTGAGGACATACAGTACGTTTAAGCTGCACTGATGTCACACTTCACATTTGTTTGATAAACATATCTGATCATCTTAATATCATCAGATGAAATCCAAATATTGAAAAATCTATTCATCAAAATCTCTACCACCACATATGTCATTTTTAGCTCATATATTTCAAAACAGAAATTTGCAGAAGAGATTTAAAGCAACAATGATCACGTCGAATGTTTTATTCTCACCATGATGCTTTTTCCTTTTGTTGATGCAGCGACGAATCACAGAAAAGACTACAACTAGAACTAGAGCTGATATTATTATTCCTACTGTAACAGACCACGGAGATTCTGTTTCACAGCCAGAACATCTGCCATCTGCAGAACAAACATAAAACAATAATAAAAACAAAATCAGTATATAGAAACTTTAACTGAAATCACTTGAGGCAAACAACATTACTCTATTTCTGTTTCTCGCATTATTAGCTTGTAAATGAGTGTTGTAAAAACATAGCATTTTATTTGAAACTTAACATCATCCAATGGTGTGTAATAAAATGTTTGATATAAATCAATATAATTATTAAGAAGAATATACATAGATGTATGACTTAGAACAACGAGGGGAGTCTGTACGAATCAGTGAAGATTCATAAGTTCAGGATTAGCTGTGAAAGTGAAATATATTTTATGGTAGTCTATTCACTGAAGCTTTTGAATGTATCTGTAACACACACATTTTTGCAATTAAAGGGTTACTCCACCCCAAAATGAAAATGTTGTCATTAATCACTTACCCCATGTCATTCCAAACCCGTAAAAGCTTCGTTCGTCTTCAGAACACAATTTAAGATATTTTGGATGAAAACCTGGAGGTTTGTGACTGTCCCATATACTGCCAAGTAAATAACAGTGTCAAGGTCCATAAAAGGTATGAAAGTCGTCATCAGAATACTCCATCTGCCATCAGACGTGCAATCTGGGTTATATGATCATCCGCGCCACAAGGACTGCTGTTTTCTTTCAAATCAAAGCTAAATACACGTAGAAACAGCGCATCCTTGTGGCACGGATGATACAGAAGAGCATACGGTGATATGAAGAGACACAGAGGAGACTGTTGACAATGGAATTATTAAATAAAGTTGTTATTTTTTTTTTTTTTTTTTCGCTTACAAAAAGTGTTCCCGTCGCTTTATATTTCCCAGATTGCACGTCTGATGACAGATGGAGTATTCTGATGATGACTTTCATACCTTTCCTGGACCTTGACACTGTTATTTATTTGGCAGTCTATGGGACAGTCTCAAGCCTGCTGGTTTTCATCCAAAATATCTTCAATTGTGTTCCGAAGATGAACTGAGCTTTTGCGGGTTTGGAACGTATCCCTTTATTTAAATTTCTACATATAAGCTACTAATTCTTTTTTTTTTTATTACAATAAACAGATAGAGCATCATTGAGAATAACCAGAACAAAAGCATATTTATAATATAACATTAACCAAAATGAACAAATGTGTGAATATGATATTAATTTATACACAATACCTAATTTAGAATGAATATAGAATAGATGTTATATATGTTTATATCATATATATCATTATATATGGTGATATTTACCCCATTCTACTGAGACTGGTTCTGTCAGGCTGCTGTGAATCACATGACAGTCATAAGATCCTCTGTGGTTTCTGTCGATCTTCACACTGGATCTCATCTGAAAGCTTTCATTATCATTTGGTCTGATTCCAGATGATGTTTGGCTCTCAATGTTAATTCTGTTCAGTCTGATGTTCATCTCAATATCTCTGGGGTAGAAACCAGTGACCAGACAGATCAGAACCAGTACTGTGATCATCGGGAGCTCTCCTCGCAAACACACGAACATCTGGTGAATCTGGAGCACGAAAATAATAATGAAATTAAAACAGCTATCAAGAATTCTTTCTCAATGTGTGAAAAAAATATTCTTGTGATTATTCATCAAAAAACTAAGCTGCATGTGATCCACTGTGACAGTCTTGTCTTCTACTGGTACTTACTTCACTGCACACACATCTAATAACTTCCATATATTTTTATAATTTAAACAATTAAGTTTTTTTAAACAATGTTGAAGGGGTGCAGTTGAAAAACCCAAACCCAGAAAATGAAATTAAAACCATGTTCAAATGAGAATAATGCTGTCCTCAACAGTTTTATATTTGTAACTCTTCATTACAACTGACCTATCATTTAATAATAATAAATCACCTCTGTATCAAATCAGAAACAGCTTCCTGAAGTACAAAAACACACACAAAGACAGGAGCTCATTAAATGAATCTGATCCGAACTTACTCTTTTTCGTGTTATTAAACGTTGAGATCCAGTCCAGGCAGTTCTTGAGGAATGCTTGAAGTTTTACTTGATGGTCCCGCTTGATTTCGGTTTCTTTGACCTTTGGACTTTTATCGGAACACTGTAAGGTGTCAGAATTAAAGGCAACACAATCCTCTCCTCCAAATCCATATTCATCAACCGGCGTCAGATTCACTGTTCCATCAGGAAGCTTCTCCAGCTCACAGCCAATCAGTCTCTGAAGAACATAAAGCTCTACAAGCACAGAACAATAATGATGAGAGACTTAAATCTATGCATATTTGTACTGATGTGAGTGTAGGACACACTGTGGCTGCTCAGTTTTTTTTTTTTTTTTTTTCATTCAACTTATGACAACTTGTCCAGTGAAGTTTCATAACATGTCTGATAATGAAGAAGAGAGAGCATTAAACTCACCTGAAGACTCAGTGCAGTTGGACAGAATCCTGATCAGATCTAGATACCAGTCTCTAGTTTCAGGTGGTCCTTCAGGAGCTTGGTCCCAGTCGTCTTCAGTCAGATTCTCTCTCATCCAGACTTGTTCTTCGATGCTGTAGTGAGAGATCTGTATGTGATCAGACTCACCCACAGCACTGAACACTGGCAGCGTGTCTGCTTTTATCATGACTGTAAACATGTAGCGGAGGTAGTGCTTCTCTGAGAAAGACAGAAATGACAAGAGACACTTTTTGTCCTGCTAGCACTGATCTATATGAATGAATGACTGGATTGCTCATTGCCTTTGAGCGGCTATATATACTGGCAGACCATGTATGATTACTAGAGCTACAAATAGCACACTGAAAATTGAATGATGAAAAATTAAATCTACAAAAAAAAAAAAAAAAAAAAAAAAAAAAAAAAAAAAATTCTAAATTGATTTAATATACATGTTTATTTAACAAATACATTTTGTGCAAAAAAGATAAACAGGTTCCAATTATGATAGTGTCAATTATAATAATAACAAATCAGTGAAATATTATTTTAATATCTTTAATATAGGTGTTTTCCTAAATGTAACCAACAAGACAAGATAGGTCCGTGGTCTGCTTTTCACAGGTTTTAAATCAGACAAACAAATTAAATTTGTCTAGTTAGGACTATCAGTGAACAGGACTAATCAGAGTTGGGGCCAGTCCACACAAACTTAAATTATATTTTAGATAAACATGCGCTAGATGGAGGAGATTTGTTTTTGAAATTCCTACTTGTAGTTGTGGACTGTACACACAAACTTAAATTATTTTTTAGATAAATATGAGATAGTTAATAATAATTAAATAAATAATAACAAATAAATAAATAAATTAATAAATTAATTAATTAATTAATTAATTAACAAATGTCACAATGTATTTTTTTAATATAAGGGAATTTCCCATAGATTTTTTCCATAGATTTTTTTTTTAACCTGTACCTGTACTTTTCATTCTACTTCATTGCGTTAATGTTTGTAAAAGACTGGATAATGTACTGGAAAATTACCAGTAGCCTACTTTTTCCTTTATATATATATATACACACACACACACACACACACACACAATGTAGTATAGGCACAACAATATGCAACCGTGGTTAAACTGCGCAAATATAAGATGAAAAGCATGGACCTCGTGTGAAAATGTGAGATAAAGAAAAAAATAATTTCAATGTTTTTGGATTGTCTCGCAAAAATTCTCGGAAGAACACACTAAAATACAGTTTTCTCTCTCATCTTATTTTCTTTTCTTAGGTGCTCCATATGGAATTGTCTACCTTTGTCTGTAAGCATCTGTCGATCAGAAGTTCGACTATGAAACTAATAAACTGTGCTTACCTTGCTGTGCATCGCTTAAAACAGGGAAAAAGATAAAACAAATAGGCAAAACAATTCTTATATCTACATAAAACATATTTAAACGAGAGCATATGAACCACTTTTGTCCTTTATATTTCAGACGAGTGTCCTGTTTGTTTAAATGACTCGAAATACTTGCTTGACAGGTTCATTTCCTCATTTAATTTCATTGTCAACAGTGTCTCTTAAAACACACGCATATCATACTCTCACTACTAGTATGTATTGTTTTTTTTTTTTTTGTTGTTGTTGTTTTTAAATAAAATTAAAGTGTCTCTATTGAAAAACAAGATTTTTTTTCGTAGACTAACTTGCATTGATGAATCATTCACACAATAACAGAAATATGAATTATTAAAGTAGAAATTGAGTCCACTTTAATTTCATATTGATTCAAGGCACCGTATTCAGTGTGTATATAAAAACACACAACATTCACAATAAAGATTGATTTTATGACGCGATTAATAAAGTGTTAAACAAACTTATGATAATGATATGCTTTGCAAAACAGTGATTTTCTTAATATTACTTTTAGACGCTGAACCTGGATGTTGGTGTTTTATTTGCTGAAGAATTAGACGTTTAACAAATTTTTATTAATTGATAATCAAAGTCGTTATCATGGTTTGATTTTCCTTTAGCTTATAATGATACAAAACGTCACATGTGCTCTTGATATTGAACATTAAATGATTTTGTCAGTATTTTTGTTTTGCTTTCCAGAACAATTTTAAAAGATACATTACCTTATTTTAAAAGTAAGGCCTATAATCTGTGGTTCGGCTCTACTTCTCTTCATTCAAAGGCAATTAGTTGAGAAAAGTTTTAATTTTCATTTTTCACATGTTGCATTCACATGAGCTGAATTAAATGTCTGATATCGGTGAAAATATTCATATCATGTCGCATCATGTCCAGTACATAAACAAACACTCACACTTCATACATTTATTTATGATATTGCACACAAAAAACAACACATTCTACAAACAGGTACACTTTGTATGTGTCAAACACTTATATATTTGATCCCTGAAAGCTGGGATTATTTGAACTAAAGCTGGGATTTTTTGAACTAAAGCTGGGATTATTGCTAGCACCATGATCATGATTATTCAAGTTACAGGATCTTATACAGTATGTACATCACTATGTAGTTTTCCACAATAATAACACTTACAGTACTGTAGATGATGTATTGCACTGAAGAGTGTAACACTGTGACATTGATCTTTTAGGTTCCGTGTGCAACTGCTAATAACAGTGAATAAAATGTGTCTACGAGCACTTTTGATTGGACCACGGATGCTTTGAAACGTTTCAAGTAACTCTCACTCACTGGACTGTGGATCTGAACAATCACTCCAACTTCATCATCAGAGTTAGGAAAGATTACAAAGAATATAAAAACTTAATCTTGAGTACATAAATACCATGCTCTTGTATGTTGATGTCAAGCTGCAATGATGCCGCACGTCACATTTGTTTGATAAATATGATGGATAATCTTGTAGTCTGTGTCATTAAATGAAACTCAAATAATGATCATAAAATCATAAAATTACTTTCACCATGTTTAGATACATAGTTATGCCATCATATACTGTCAAACTGTTCATACATTTTTTAAATATCTTTTAAAAAAAAAAAGCCCCAAGAGATTTAAAGCAGCAATGATCGTGTTGAATATTTATAACTTACCATTTGACTTTTTCTTTTCATATATGCAGCAAACAATCACACAGAGAAATATAACTACAGCTGCTATTATTCCTGTTATAAGAGACCACAGAGATTCTGCTGAAGAAAAAAAAAAGTGCATCATAAATACTTGTTGAACAGTTAATTGTTTGTGGCAATTAGACTATACATTATTTAAAGGGCTCATGAGATGTAGAATCAAATGTCCTTGATTTTTACACATATGAGAGGTTACTCTACAATAAAAACATACTGCAAGTTTCACACCAACCATTTCTGTCTTTCTGAAACAGCAGAATATTGATCCAAAAAATTAAACTATTAATAATACCGGAGCGAACGAACAGAAATGGTTTTGTTTCACAACAGACTCTCATTAGTTTTTGTAAATATCTTGCATTGATTCGTTTGTGACAGAGAGTGAAATTGAGGATGGAAGATGTTCTTTTTTTACAAATGTTTGAACTTTTTGACGCAAAAAATTTCATAAGTTAAACTCCAGAAACATAATATGAACATTTGAAAATGCATTTCATGACCCCTTTAATTACTTTAAAACATCAACACTCGTCCTCCTACGGATAGTGATTTGTATGTAATCTTCACATTATAATTGCAGAAGAAGCATCAGTGCATAATGGATACTCTGATCATAATTACTCACCACTTAATTTGTGCTGATATATGGTCCACACTGTTACAACCGCTCGTGTCTGAGTCAGACTGCTGTGAATGACCAGACAGTCATAAAACCCATTGTGATTTGCATCGATCTCCACACTGGATCTCATCTGAAATGATCCATCAGCATTTGGTCTGATTCCAGAAGATGTTTGGTTCACAAGAACAGATTTGTCCCACCTAATGTACATCTCAATATCTCTGGGGTAGAAGCCAGTGGCCAGACAGCTCAGAACCAGCTTACTGTGATCAGTAGCTTTCTTCACAAATACACGAACATCAGGTGGAGCTGGAAAAGAAAATAATAAGTGACAAATATTTATAAAGACCTTGGTTTTGTCTCTGTGTCTTCTGTGCTGTGAAAACACACACACACACACACACACACACACACACACACACACACACACACACACACACACACACACACACACACAGAAGAGTGCTAGTCATATAGGTTTTGAAAGATGAGGGGGTGGTTGATCCACCAGTGGACATCGTGTTAAAACAGTAGCTTATGTATAATTGAACCTTTACTTGTAAATATTAAGATGCATTTCTGTAGCTCTGACTGATTTTAAACAGCTGTATTTCATTACTGAATTAATCCACATTTTTAAATGAATCGAGTGAACCAATGATTCAGTGAGCAATTCATAAAAATAGTCACTTGCTTCATTTCTGAATGAACAAATTGGTTGAACGAATGAATGACTGAATGAAGGATTGATTGATTGATTGAATGAATCACTGATTGAATGAATGAATGATTGAATGACTGACTGACTGACTGACTGACTGACGGAATGAATGAATGAATGAATGACTGAATGAATGATGGAATGACGGAATGAATGAATGAATGAATGAATGACGGAATGAATGAATGAATGAATGAATGAATGACTGAATGAATGAATGAATGATTGATTGAATGAGTGAGTGACTGACTGACTGAATGAATTAATATTTGAATGAATAAATGAATGAATGACTGACTGACTGACTGACTGACTGACTGACTGACTGAATAAATGACTGAATGAATGAATGAATAACTGAATGAATGAATGATTGATTGATTGAGTGAGTGAGTGAGTGACTGACTGACTGACTGACTGACTGACTGACTGACTGAATGATTGATTGATTGAATGAATGATTGAATGACTGACTGACTGACTGACTGACTGACTGATTGAATGAATGAATGAATGAATGAATGAATGAATGAATGAATGGCTGACTGACTGACTGACTGACTGACTGACTGAATAAATGACTGAATGAATGAATGAATAACTGAATGAATGAATGATTGATTGATTGAATGAGTGAGTGACTGACTGACTGACTGAATGAATGAATGGATGGATGAATGGATGACTGAATGAATGAATGAATGAATGACTGAATGAATGAATGAATGGCTGACTGAATGAATGAATGAATGAATGAATGAATGAATGAATGACAGAATGACTGAATGAATGACTGACTGACTGACTGACTGACTGAATGACTGAATGACTGAATGATTGAATAAATGAATGAATGACTGACTGAATGGCTGAATGGATGAATAACTGAATGAATGAATGAATGAATGAATGAATGACTGATTGACTCGATTGAATGAATGGCTGATTGACTGAATCAATGAATGACTAAATGAATGAATGAATGAATGAATGAATGAATGAATGAATGAATGGCAAACTCATTAAGACGGCATTTGCCACCATTCGCCTACTGGTGCTTTTAGTTGAAATAATTTCAAATTCATTTCTAAAGCTATTTTTTGTAAAGTCTATTCAGTGCTTTGAATTTTTTTCTTTTAACACAATAATGACTTTAAATGTGTGAATTAAATTCATTCAGTTAATTAATTGGCACATCATGTAGGCTAGTTAATTATATATGTATATATATATATATATATATATATATATATATATATATATATATATATATAAATAATCGCTTGACAGCCATATTTAAAGCATAAAACATTACACAATTAAAATCATGTTGATTTACACCGGACACCCCACCCCACGTACTCTGACCCCCCTGATGGTCACTGTGTAATTCCCACACTGTTTTCAACACATTAGTAATTATTTGTCAGTGAATGATGATAAATCGCCTCTGCATCGAGACAGAATTAGAAACAACTTCCTCGAGTTATTGTGTCAAAAACTGATCTGATTTAAACATACTCTTTTTTGTGTTGTTAAATGTGGAGATCCAGTCAGTGCAGGTCTTGAGGTATTGCTTCAGGAGTTCATTGCGTACTGTTTGCTGATCCCATTTAATTTTGGTTTCTTTAGCTTTGGGGTGTTTATCAATCCACTGCAGTGTGTCAGAATTAAAGGCCATAAAATCCTCTCCATCAAATCCATATTCATCAAATGCTCTCAGATTCACTGATCCATCAGAAAGTTTCTCCCGTTCACAATCAATTACTCTCTGAAGAACATGGAGCTCTACAATCACACAGAACAACATTCACGATAAACTTACACTACATAAAATATACAAGAAATTTCATAACATGCCCGATAATTGATGACTAAAGCAAGAAACTCACCAGAACACAGAGAGTCTGTGCAGTCTGACAGAGTGTTTAACAGATGTAGGAACCAGTCTCTAGAATCAGGTGGTTCTTCAGGAGCATTGATCCGGTCATCTTCAGTCAGACTCGATCTTATCCAAACTCTTTCTTCATTACTGTAGTGAGCGATCTGTCTGCCATCACAGACACCGAGAGCTCTAAAAACAGGAAACGTGCTTGCTTTGAAAAATGCTGTAAACTTGTAGCGCAGGAAGTATTTTTCTGAGGAACATAGAAAACACAAACAAAAATAAAAACACAATACACAATATGTAAAATGAGAGGCAAGATTATGTTTGCTAAAAACATCTTAAATATGAACTTGAACTTAAAATGTTTTCAACAGTTTCAATGTAGCTGTGTCACGTCGATCAGAAGGAAGTGCCGTGTATGGAAATGAATGAACCGTGCTCTTACCTTGCCTCGCGTCGCTTAGAAAAGGATAAGGCAACAAAAAAAAGATTAAGATCATTCTTATGCCTATAGAAAATGTTTTAAATGGGAGTCTATTGGCCATTTTTTACCCTAAATATTGTAGACGAGTGCTCTGTACGTCTACATGAAGGACATGGCTACAGATTGCACTCATCTAACGTCACTCTGATGCCTCCAGTGGCCTCCAATAATTTAACCCATCCAAGTGTACAAACACAGCAGTGAGAAGTGAACACACCGTGAACACACCCGGAGCAGTGGGCATTGGGAAGTAACTGGGGGTTCAGTGCCTTGCTCAAGGGCACTTCAGCCATGGGTATTGAGGGTGGAAGAGAGCACTGTTCATTCACTCCCCCCACCTACAACTCCTGCCAGCACCGAGACTCGAACCTGCGACCTTCTGGTTACAGCTGCCTCCTAAACTATGGAAGCCCATATCTGCCACTGAATAAAAAATAAAACAAAGTAATTGTGAATCTTTATCTCACAATTTTGACTTTTTTCTCAGAATTGTAGTTTACAATTGTAGTTCTGAGGAAAAAAGTCAGAATTGTGAGATTTTAACATGTAATTCTGACTTTTTGTCTCAAAACTGAAAGATATTAACTCAGAATTGTATGATATAAATTAATGAAATGCCTTTTGTGTGCAAATAAAACAAAAATAACTACTTTCTTCAACAATTTCTTCTCTTCCATGTCAGTCTCCACCGGCGTATACCATGACGTATGCGTGTGATTCTGCTGATGCCGGAGTAGAACATACATGCGCTGCGCCTTGTTTACGAGCAGAGGAATGCATTACAAACATTACACAGAAACTTCCTCTTGAGGACACACAGTATGTTTAAGCTGCACTGATGTCTCACTTCACATTTGTTTGATAAACATATCTGATCATCTTAATATCATCAGATGAAATCCAAATATTGAAAAATCTCATCATCTACCACCACATATGTCATTTTTAGCTCATATATTTTTTTTTAAAACAGAAATTTGCAGAAGAGATTTAAAGCAAAAATGATCACATCGAATGTTTTATTCTCACCATGATGCTTTTTCCTTTTGTTGATGCAGCGACGAATCACAGAAAAGACTACAACTAGAACTAGAGCTGATATTATTATTCCTACTGTAACAGACCACGGAGATTCTGTTTCACAGCCAGAACATCTGCCATCTGCAGAACAAACATAAAACAATAATAAAAACAAAATCAGTATATAGAAACTTTAAGTGCAATTGCTTGAGGCAAACAACATTACTCTATTTCTATATCTCGCATTATTAGCTTGTAAATGAGTGTTGTAAAAACATAGCATTTTATTTGAAACTTAACATCATCCAATGGTGTGTGTTTAATTGTTTGTTTGATATAAATCAATATATTAAGAAGAATATACATAGATGTATGACTTAGAACAACGAGGGGAGTCTGTACGAATCAGTGAAGATTCATAAGTTTCAGGATTAGCTGTGAAAGTGAAATATATTTTATGGTAGTCTATTCACTGAAGCTTTTGAATGTATCTGTAAACACACACATTTTTGCAATTAAAGGGATACTCCACCCCAAAATGAAAATGTTGTCATTAATCACTTACCCCCACGTCATTCCAAACCCGTAAAAGCTTCATTCGTCTTCAGAAAACAATTTAAGATATTTTGGATGAAAACCGGGAGGCCTGTGACTGTCCCATAGACTGGCAAGTAAATAACAGTGTCAAGGTCCAGAAAAGGTATGAAAGTCGTCATCAGAATACTCCATCTGCCATCAGACGTGCAATCTGGGTTATATGATCATCCGCGCCACAAGGATGCGCTGTTTTCTCTTTCAAATCAAAAGCTAAATACACGTAGAAACAGCGCATCCTTGTGGCAACGGATGATACAGAAGAGCACACGGTGATATGAAGAGGACACAGAGGAGACTTGTGACAATGGAATATTAAATAAAGTTGTATTATTTTTATTTTTTTTTTCGCTTACAAAAAGTGTATTCCCGTCGCTTTATATTTCCCAGATTGCACGTCTGATGACAGATGGGTATTCTGATGATGACCTTTCATACCTTTCCTGGACCTTGACACTGTTACTTATTTGGCATGTCTATGGGACAGTCTCAAGCCTGCTGTTTTTTCATCCCCCAAAATATCGTCAATTGTGTTACGAAGACGAAACTGAGCTTTTACGGGCTTGGAATGTAATCCCTTTAACTTAAATTTCTACATATAGGGTACTAATTCTTTTTTTTTTAATAATTATTAGCAATCAACAGACTAGAGATTCATTGAGAATTACCCAGAACACAAAAGCCATATTATATATATAACATTAAACCAAAATGAACAAAGGTGTGTGAAATAATATGATATTCATTTAATGCACAATACCTAATTTAGAATGAATATAGAATAGAATGTTATATATGTTTATATCATATATATCAATTATATATGGTAGATATTTACCCCATTCTACTGAGGACTGGTTCTGTCAGGTGTCTTTTGCTTTTTTTTTCTTGTGAATCACATGACCAGTCATGATAAGATCCTCTGTGGTTTCTGTCGACTCTTCCCACATCTGGATCTGAGGGCTGAAAGCTTTTCATTATCATTTGGTCCTGATTCCAGAAGATATCTGGCTCTCAATGTTTATTCTGTTCAGTCTGATGTTTTCCATCTCAATATCTTCGGGGCGGTAGAAACCAGTGACCAGAACAGAAATCAGGAACCAGCTTACTGTGATTCATCGGGAGCTCTCTCTCCAAACACACGAAACATCTGGTGAATCCTGGGAGCAGAAAATAATAATGAAATTTAAAACAGCTATCAAGAATTCTTGTCCTCAATGTGTGAAAAAAATATTCTTGTTGTGATTATTTCATCAAAAAACTAAAGCCTGCATGTGATCACACTGTGACAGTCTTGGTCTTCTACTGGTTAACTTTACTTCCACTGCACACCACATCTAATAACTTCACATATATGTTTTATAATTTAAACAATTAAGTTTTTTTAAACAAATGTGAAAAGGGGTGCCAGTTGAAAAACCACAAACCCAGAAAATGAAAATTAAAACCATGTTCAAAATGAGAAATTAATGCTTTGGTCCTCAACAGTTTTTATATTTGTAACTCTTCATTACAACTGACCTATCATTTGAATAATAATAAATCACCTCTGTAATCAAATCAGAAACAGCTTCCTGAAGTTCAAAAAACACAAAAAACACGACACAAAGGACAGGAGCTCCATTAATGAATCATGATCCGAACTTACCTCTTTGTTCCGTGGTTATTAAACGGTGGAGTGAGATCACAGTCCAGGCAGTTCTTGAGGAATGCTTGAAGTTTTAACTTGATGGTCCCGCTTTGAATTTCAGGTTTCTTTGACATTTGGACTTTATCGGACCACTGTAAGGTGTCAGAGATTAAAAGGCAACAAAATCCTCCTCCTGCAAATCCCTAATAATTCCGTAAAACAAATTTTTTTTGATTTTTTTTTATTTATTTTTTATTTTTCTTTTTTTTTTTTTTTTTCTTTTTTTTTTTTTTTTTTTTTTTTTGTCTTTTATTTTTCTTATTTTTTTTTTGGTTAGATGTTTTTTTTTTTTTTTTTCTTTTTTTTTTTTTTTTTTTTTTTTTTTCTTTTTGTTTTTTATTTTTATTTTTTTTTTTTTTTTTCTTTCTATTTGTGTTTTTTGTTTTCTCTTTTTTTTTATTCTTTTTATTTTTTTATTTCTTTTTTTTTTTGTTTTTGTCTTTTTATTTTTATTGTTTTTTGTTTTTGTTTTTTTATTATTCTTTTTTATCTATTTTTTTCTTTTTCTTATCTCTTTTTTTTTTTTATTTTTTTTTTTTTTTCTTATTTGTTTTATTTCTCTTTTTTTTTTTTTTCATTCTTTTTTTTCATTTTTTGTCTTTTTTTTTTTTTTTTTTTTTTCAGATGGGCTAGCTCTACTTTTTTTCAACCGGCGTCAGATTCACTGTTCCCATCAGGAAGCCTTCTCCAGCTCAACAGCCAATCAGTCCTCTGAAGAACATAAGCTCTACAAGCACAGAACAATAATGATGACAGAGACTTAAATCTATGCATATTTGTACTGATGTGAGGTGTAGGGACACACTGTGGCTAGCTCAGTCAGTTTTTTTTTTTTTTTTTTTCATTTTCACCTTATGACAACTTGTCCAATGAAGTTTCATAACATGTCTGATAATGAAGAAGAGAGAGCATTAAACTCACCTGAAGACTCCTGTCAGTTGGACAGAATTCCTGATCAGATCTAGATACCAGTCTCTAGTTCCAGGCGGTCCTTCAGGAGCTGGTCCCAGTTCGTCTTCAGTCAGATTTCTCTCTCATCCCAGGACTTGTTCTTCACTATCTGTAGTGAGAGATCTGTATGTGATCAGACTCACCCACAGCACTGAACACTGGCCATGCGTGTACTTTGCTTTATCACTGACTGTAAACATCGGTAGCGGAGGTAGTGCTTCTCTGAGAAAAGAAAGACAGAAATGACAAGGAGACACTTTTTTGTCCTGCTAGCACTGATCTATATGAATATGAATGACTGGATTTGCCTCATTGCCTTTTGAGCGGCTATATATACTGGCCCAGACGCATGTATGATTACTAGAGCTACAAATAGCACACTGAAAATTGAATGATGAAAAATTAAATCTACAAAAAAAAAAAAATTCTAAATTGATTTAATATACATGTTTATTTAACAAATACATTTTGTGCAAAAAAGATAAACAGGTTCCAATTATGATAGTGTCAATTATAATAATAACAACATCAGTGAAATATTTATTTATTATTTTTAATATAAGTGTTTTCCTAAATTTAACGCAACAAGTCACACAGATAGGTTGCCTTGGTCTGCTTTTCACATTTTTTAAATCAGAAAAAAAAAAAAAAAAAAGAAATTTGTCTAGTTGACTATCATGTGAACAGGACAATCAACAGAGTTGGGGCCAGTCCACACAAACTTAAATTATAATTTTAGATAAACATGATGCGCTAGATGGAGGGAGAGTTTGTTTTTGAAATTCCTACCTGTCAAAGTACCAATACAAAAAAAAATATAAAAAAAAAAAAAAAAAATTAATAATACTAATTAATTAAACTAAATAATAACCAAATAAATAAATAGATTAATAAATTAAATAAATTAATTAATTAATTAACAAATTGTCACAATGTTTACTTTTTTTAATATAAGGGAAATTTCCCATAGATTTTTTTTTTATTTTTTTTTTAACCTAGTACCTTTTACTTTTCAATTCTACTTCATTGCGTTAATGTTTGTTAATTAAAAGACTGGATAAGGGTACTGGAAAATACCAGTAGCCTACTTTTTCCTGTTAATATATATATATACACACACACACACACACACACACACAATGTAGTATAGGCACAACAATATGCAACCGTGGTTAAACTGCGCAAATATAAGATGAAAAGCATGGACCATTCGTGTGAAAAATGTGAGATCAAAGAAACAAATTAATTTTCAATGTTTTTGGATTATTGTCTCGCAAAAAGTTCTCGGAAGAACACACCTAAAATTTACAGTTTTCTCTCTCATCTTATTTTTCTTTTCTTAGGTGCTCCATATGGAAATTGTCTACATTTGTCTGGTAAGCATCCTGTCCGATCAGAAGTTCGACTATGAAACTAATCAAACTGTGTGCTTACCTTGCTGTTGTCATCGCTTTTAAAACAGGGGAAAAGAACAAACAACAAAAAGGCAAAAACAATTTCTTATATCTTACATAAAACATAAATTAAATAAACTGAGAGCAGATGAACCACTTTTGTCCTTTATATTTCAGAACAGAGTGTCCCTGTATTGTTTTAAATGACTGGGTAAATACTTGCTCTGACATAGTTCATTTCCTCATTTAATTTCATTGTCAACAGTGTCTCTTAAAACACACGCATATCATACCTCTCACTACTAGTATTGTTTTGTTTTTTTTTTTTTTTTGTTGTTGTTTTTTATTTGTTTTTAAAGTGTCCTCTATTGAAAAACAAGATTTTTTTGTTCGTAGACTAACGTTGCATTGATGAATCATTCACACAATAACAGAAATATGAATTATTAAAGTAGAAATTGAGTCCACTTTAATTTCATATTGATTCAAGGCACCGTATTCAGTGTGTATATAAAAAACACACAACATTCACAATAAAGAATGATTTTATGACACGATTAATAAAGTGTTAAACAAACTTATGATAACGATATGCTTGGCAAAACAGTGATTCTTAATATACTTTTAGAGCTGAACCCTGGATGTTGTGGTTTTATTGCTCGAAGAATTAGACGTGTAACAATTTTACGTAATTGTAATCAAATTCTAGTCGTTATCATGGTTTGCTTTTCCTTTAGCTATAATGAAAAAAACCGCACATGTGCTCTGATATTGAACATTAAATGATTTTGTC
The DNA here is from genome assembly GCF_018340385.1 of Cyprinus carpio. NCBI lineage: Eukaryota > Metazoa > Chordata > Actinopteri > Cypriniformes > Cyprinidae > Cyprinus > Cyprinus carpio. The sequence continues at coordinate 6,461,623 of NC_056590.1, forward strand.
AGTATTTTTTTTTGCTCTCCAGAACAATTTTAAAAGATACATTACCTTATTTTAAAAGTAAAGCACTATAATCTGTGGTTCGGCTTTACTTCTCTTCATTCAAAGGCAATTAGGTGAGAAAACGTTTTATTTTCAATTTTGTCACATTGTTGATTCACATGACAGCTGAGACTTAAACTTCTGATATCGGTGTGAAAATATTCATATCATGTCGCATCATGTCCAGTACATAAACAAACACTCACACTTCATACATTTATTTATGATATTGCACACAAAACACAACATATTGTACAAACAGGTACACTTTGTATGTGTCAAACACTTATATATTTGATCCCTGAAAGCTGGGATTATTTGAACTAAAGCTATTTTTTGAACTAAAGCTGGGATTATTGCTAGCACCATGATCATGATTATTCAAGTTACAGGATCTTATACAGTATGTACATCACTATCTAGTTTTCCAATAATAACACTTACAGTACTGTAGATGATGTATTGCACTGAAGAGTGTAACACTGTGACATTGATCTTTTTAGGTTCCGTGTGCAACTGCTAATAACAGTGAATAAAATGTGTCTACAGAAGCACCTTGATTGGACCACGGATGCTTTGAAACGTTTCAAGTAACTCTCACTCACTGGACTGTGGATCTGAACAATCACTCCAACTTCATCATCAGAGGTTAGGAAAGATTACAAAGAATATAAAAACTTAATCTTGAGTACATAAATACCATGCTCTTGTATGTTTATGTCAAGCTGCAATGATGCACGTCACATTTGTTTGATAAATATGATGGATAATCTTGTAGTCTGTGTCATTAAATGAAACTCAAATAATGATCATAAAATCATAAAAATTACTTTCACCATGTTTAGATACATAGTTATGCCATCATATTCTGTCAAACTGTTCATACATTTTTTAAATATCTTTTAAAAAAAAAAACCCCAAAGAGAGATTTTATAAAGCAGCAATGATCGTGTTGAATATTTATAACTTACCATTTGACTTTTTCTTTTCATATATGCAGCAAACAATCACACAGAGAAATATAACTACAGCTGCTATTATTCCTGTTATAAGAGACCACAGAGATTCTGCTGAAGAAAAAAAAAAGTGCATCATAAATACTTGTTGAACAGTTAATTGTTTGTGGCAATTACACTATACATTATTTAAAGGGCTCATGAAATGTAGAATCACAATGTCGCTTGATTTTTAACATATGAGGCTAATAAAAACATACTGCAAGGAACCATTTCTGTCTTTCTGAAACAGCAGAATATTGATCCAAAAAATTTAAACTATTAATAATATTTACAGATAGAACAGAAATGGTTTTGTTTCACAACAGACTCTCATTAGTTTTTGTAAATTATCTTGCATTGGGCGTTTGTGACAGAGATTGAAATTGAGGATGGAAGATGTTCTTTGTTTACAAATGTTTGAACTTTTTGATGCAAAAAATTTCATAAGCTAAACTCAAGAGAAAGAAACAATATGAACATCTGAAAATGCAAATTTCGCGACCCCTTTAATTACTTTAAAACATCAACACTCCTCCTCCTACCACGGATAGTGATTTGTATATAATCTTCACATTATAATTGCAGAAGAAGCATCAGTGCATAATGGATACTCTGATCATAATTACTCACCACTTAATTTGTGCTGATATATGGTCCACACTGTTACAACCGCTCGTGTCTGAGTCAGACTGCTGCTGTGAATGACTAGACAGTCATAAACTTTCCCATTTGTGATTTTGCATCGATCTCCACACTGGATCTCATCTGAAATGATCCATCAGCATTTGGTCTGATTCCAGAAGATGTTTGGTTCACAAGAACAGATTTGTCCCACCTAATGTACATCTCAATATCTCTGGGGTAGAAGCCAGTGGCCAGACAGCTCAGAACCAGCTTACTGTGATCAGGAGCGTTCTTCACAAATACACGAACATCAGGTGGAGCTGGAAAAGAAAATAATAAGTGACAAATATTTATAAGAGACCTTGGTTTTGTCTCTGTGTCTTCTGTGCTGTGTAAACTACACACACACACACACACACACACACACACACACACACACACACACACACACACACACACACTCGAAGAGTGGCACAGTCACATAGAAGTTTGAGAAGTCATATAGGTTTTGAAAGATGAGGGGGTGGTTGATCCACCAGTGGACATCGTGTTAAAACAGTAGCTTATGTATAATTGAACCTTTACTTGTAAATATTAAGATGCATTTCTGTAGCTCTGACTGATTTTAAACAGCTGTATTTCATTACTGAATTAATCCACATTTTTAAATGAATCGGAAGTGAACCAATGATTCAGTGAGCAATTCATAAAAATAGTCACTTGCTTCATTTCTGAATGAACAAATTGGTTGAACGAATGAATGACTAAATGAAGGATTGATTGATTGATTGAATGAATCACTGATTAAATGAATGAATGATTAAATGACTGACTGACTGACTGAATGCATGAATGAATGAATGAATGAATGAATGAATGACGGAATGAATGAATGAATGAATGAATGAATGAATGAATGACTGAATGAATGAATGAATGAATAACTGAATGAATGAATGAATGATTGATTGATTGAATGAGTGAGTGACTGACTGACTGAATGAATTAATATTTGAATGAATAAATGAATAAATGACTGACTGACTGACTGACTGACTGACTGAATAAATGACTGAATGAATGAATGAATAACTGAATGAATGATATGTTACTGATGTAACAGGAGGTGAGTGAGTGATGCCTGAATTGGACTGACTGACTGGAATGGACTGAAGGAATGAATGAAATGAATGAATGAATGAACTACTGATGACTGGACTGATACTGAATGAATGAATGACTGAATGATGACCAGAATGCCTGAATGAATGACTGACTGACTGACTGAGCTGACTGACAATGACTGCCTAAATGACTGAATGAATGAATGAATAAAGAGTAACTGATAAAATGAATGAATGATTGATTGATTGATGAATGGGAGGAGTGATGACTGACTGACTGGAATGACTGAATGAATGAATGACTGAATGAATGAATGAATGAATGATTGAATGAATGAATGAATGACTGACTGACTGAATGAATGAATGACTGACTGAATGAATGACAGAATGACTGAATGAATGACTGACTGACTGACTGACTGACTGACTGAATGACTGAATGACTGAATGATTGATTAAAATGAATGAATGAATGCAATGAATGGCTGAATCACTGACTGAATGAATGAATGAATGAATGACTGATTGGACTGATTGAATGAATGGCTGATTGACTGAATCAATGAATGACTAAATGAATGAATGAATGAATGAATGAATGAATGAATGAATGAATGGGTAAACCATTAAGACGGGCATTTTAGCACCATTCACTATCTGGGTGCTTTTAGTTGAAATAATTTCAAATTCATTTCTAAAGCTATTTTTTGTAAAGTCTATTCAGTGCTTTGAATTTTTTTCTTTTAACACAATAATGACTTTAAATGTGTGAATTAAATTCATTCAGTTAATTAATCGGCACATCATGTAGGCTAGTTAATTATATATTATATATATATATATATATATATATATATATATATATATATATATATATATATATATATAAATAAATCGCTTGACAAGCCATATTTAAAGCATAAAACATTACACAATTAAAATCATGTTGATTTACACCGGACACCCCACCCCCACGCTAACACTCTGACCCCCCTGATGGTCACTGTGTAATTCCCACACTGTTTTCAAACACATTAGTAATTATTTGTCAGTGAATGATGATAAATCGCCTCTGCATCGAGACAGAATTAGAAAAAACTTCCTCGAGTTATTGTGTCAAAAAACTGATGTGGTTATGCCATTGTCGTTTTTTTTTTGTTGATTGTGGAGGTGCTGTTTGTGTTGGTCTTCAGGTATTGTTTGAGGAGTTTGTTGCGTACTGTTTGCTGATCCCATTTAATTTTTGGTTTCTTTAGCTTTGGGGGTGTTTATCAATCCACTGCAGTGTGTCAGAATTAAAGGCCATAAAATCCTCTCCATCAAATCCATATTCATCAAATGCTCTCAGATTCACTGATCCAATCAGAAAGTTTCTCCAGTTCACAACCAATTACTCTCTGAAGAACATGGAGCTCTACAATCACAGAACAACATTCACGATAAACTTACACTACATAAAATATACAAGAAATTTCATAACATGCCCGATAATTGATGACTAAAGCAAGAAACTCACCAGAACACTGAGAGTCTGTGCAGTCTGACAGAGTGTTTAACAGATGTAGGAGCCAGTCTCTAGAATCAGGTGGTTCTTCAGGAGCATTGATCCGGTCATCTTCAGTCAGACTCGATCTTATCCAAACTCTTTCTTCATTACTGTAGTGAGCGATCTGTCTGCCATCACAGACAGAGTGGAGCTCTAAACACAGGAAACGGCTTTTGCTTTTTTGAAAAATGCTGTAAACTTGTAGCGCAGGAAGTTTTTTTTTCTGAGGAATATAGAAAAAACACAAACAAAAAATAAAAACACAATACACAATATGTAAAATGAGAGGCAAGATTATGTTTGCTAAAAACATCTTAAATATGAACTGAACTTAAAAAATGTTTTCAACAGTTTCACTGTAGCTGTGTCACGTCGATCAGAAGGAAGTGCCGTGTATGGAAATGAATGAACCGTGCTCATTACCTTGCCTCAAGGCCGCTTAGAAAAGGATAAGGCAACAAAAAAAAAGATTAAGACTATTCTTATGCCTATAGAAAAATGTTTTAAATGGGGAGTCCTATTGGCCACATTTTTTACCCTAAATATTGTAGACGAGTGCTCTGTACGTCTACATGAAGGACATGGCTACAGATTGCACTCATTCTAACGTCACTCTGATGCCTCCAGTGGCCTCCAATAATTTAACCCATCCAAGGTGTACAAACACAGCAGTGAGAAGTGAACACACCCGTGAACACACCCGGAGCAGTGGGCATTGGGAAGTAACTGGGGGTTCAGTGCCTGCTCAAGGGCACTTCAGCCATGGGGTATTGAGGGTGGAAGAGAGCGCTGTTCATTCACCCTCCCACCTACAACTCCTGCCAGCACCGAGACCTCGAACCTGCGACCTTCTGGTTACAGCTGCCTCCCTAAACTATGGAAGCCCATATCTGCCACTGAATAAAAAATAACAACAAGGTAATTGTGAATCTTTATCTCACAATTTTGACTTTTTCTCAGAATTGTAGTTACAATTGTAGTTCTGAGGAAAAAGTCAGAATTGTGAGATTTTAACATGTAATTTGACTTTTTGTCTCAAAACTGAAAGATATTAACTCCAGAATTGTATGATATAAATTCAATGAAATGCCTTTTGTGTGCAAAGAAAACAAAAATAACTACTTTCTTCAACAATTTCTTCTCTTCCATGTCAGTCCCACCGGCGCGATACCATGACGTATGTGATTCTGCTGATGCCGGAGTAGAACATACATGCGCTGCGCCTTGTTTACGAGCAGAGGAATGCATTACAAACATTACACAGAAACTTCCTCTTGAGGACACACAGTATGTTTAAGCTGCACTGATGTCCTCACTTCACATTTGTTTGATAAACATATCTGATCATCTTAATATCATCAGATGAAATCCAAATATTGAAAAATCTCATCATCTACCACCACATATGTCATTTTTAGCTCATATATTTTTTTTTAAAACAGAAATTTGCAGAAGAGATTTAAAGCAAAAATGATCACATCGAATGTTTTATTCTCACCATGATGCTTTTTCCTTTTTGTTGACGGCAGCGACCGAAGTCACAGAAAAGACTACAACTAGAACTAGAGCTGAATATTATTATTCTCTAACTCGTAACCAGACCACGGAGATTCTGTTTCATTAGCCAGAACATCTGCCATCTGCAGAATGTAACCATATATACAATAATAAAAACAAAATCAGTATATAGAAACTTTCAAGTGCAATTGCTTGAGGCAAACAAATATTACTCTATTTCTTATTATCTCGCATTATTAGCTTGTAAATGAGGTGTTGTGAAAAGAAACCATAGCACGAGATTTTATTTGAAACTTAACATCATCCAATGGTGTGTAATAAAAATGTATGTGATATAAATCAATATAAATTATTAAGAAGAATATATACATAGATGTATGAACTTAGAACAAAACGAGGGGAGTCTGTACGAATCAGTGAAGATTCATAAGTTCAGGATTAGCTGTGAAAGGAAATATATTTTGATGGTTAGTCTATGCACTGAAGTTTTTGAATGTATCGAGACAAAAGCCAAGATATTGACACATTTTTGCAATTAAAGGGTTACTTCCACCCCAAAATGAAAAATGCTGTCATTAATCACTTACATTCCATCACTGTCATTTAAACCCGTTAAAAGCTTCATTGTCGCCAGAAAAAATTTTTAAGATATTTTGGTGGGAAAACAGGGAGGCCTTGTGACTGTCCCATAGACTGTCAAGTAAATAACAGTGTCAAGGTCGCATAAAAGGTATGAAAGCATCGTCAGCATTATACATCACATGCTTGCCATCGCCAGATGTGCAATCTGGGTTATTAAGCATCCAGTCCGAGCCACTAAGGACTGCTAGCTGTTTCTTTTCAAACCAAAGCAATACACAGAGAAACAGCGCATCCTTGTGGCACGGACTGATACAGAAGAGCATACGGTGATATGAAGAGACACAGAGGAGACTGTTGACAATGGAATTATTAAATAAAGTTGTTATTTTTATTTTTTTTTTCGCTTACAAAAAGTGTTCCCGTCGCTTTATATTTCCCAGATTGCACGCTGATGGACAGATGGAGTATTCTGATGATGACTTTCATACCTTTCCTGGACCTTGACACGCGTTATTTATTTGGCAGTCTATGGGACAGTCTCAAGCCTGCTGGTTTTCATCCAAAATATCTTCAATTGTGTTCCGAAGACGAACTGAGCTTTTACGGGCTTGGAATGTATCCCTTTAATTAAATTTCTACATATAGGGTACTAATTCTTTTTTTTAATATTATTACAATAAACAGATAGAGCATCATTGAGAATAACCAGAACAAAAGCATATTTATAATATAACATTAACCAAAATGAACAAATGTGTGAATAATATGATATTCATTAATGCACAATACCTAATTTAGAATGAATATAGAATAGATGTTATATATGTTTATATCATATATATCATTATATATGGTGATATCGAACCCCATTCTACATGAGACCTTGGTTCTGTCAGGCTGACTGTGAATCACATGACAAGTCATAAGATCCTCTGTGGTTTCTGCTCGATCTTCACACTGGATCCTGAGCTGCTGACAGCTTTCATTATCATTTGGTCTGGATTCCAGAAGATATCTGGCTCTCAATGTTAATTCTGTTCAGTCTGATGTTCATCTCAATATCTCTGGGGTAGAAACCCAGTGACCAGACAGATCAGAACCAGCTTACTGTGATCATCGGGAGGCTCTCCTCGCAAAACACACGTAAATCTGGTGAATCTGGAGCAGAAAATAATTAATGAAATTAAAACAGCTATCAAGAATTCCTTTTCAATTGGTTGTGAAAAAATATTCTTGTGATTAATTCCATCAAAATAACTAAGCCTGCATGTGATCCACTGTGTGACAGTCTTGTATTCTACTGCGTACTTACTTCACTGAGACACACATCTAATAACTTCCTATATATTTTTATAATTTAAACAATTTTAAAGTTTTTTTAAACAATATTGAAGGGCTGCAGTTGAAAAACCCAAACCCAGAAAATGAAATTAAAACCATGTTCAAATGAGAATAATGCTGTCCTCAACAGTTTTATATTTGTAACTCTTCATTACAACTGACCTATCATTTAATAATAATAAATCACCTCTGTATCAAATCAGAAACAGCTTCCTGAAGTTCAAAAACACAAACACACACAAAGACAGGAGCTCATTAAATGAATCTGATCCGAACTTACTCTTTTTCGTGTTATTAAACGTTGAGATCCAGTCCAGGCAGTTCTTGAGGAATGCTTGAAGTTTTTACTTGATGGTCCCGCTTGATTTCGGTTTCTTTTACCTTTGGACTTTTATCGAAACACTGTAAGGTGTCAGAATTAAAGGCAACACAATCCTCTCCGTCCAAATCCATATTTCATCAACCGGCGTCAGATTCACTGTTCCATCAGGGAAAGCATTATCTCAGACTCCACAAAGCCAATCAGTCTCTGAAGAACATAAAAGCTCTACAAGCACAGAACAATAATGATGAGAGATATACTTAAATCTGTTATATTTGTACTGATGTGAGGTGTAGGACACACTGTGGCTGCTCAGTTTTTTTTTTTTTTTTTTTTCATTCAACTTATGACAACTTGTCCAATGAAGTTTCATAACATGTGATGATAATGAAGAAGAGAGAGCATTAAACTCACCTGAAGACTCAGTGCAGTTGGACAGAATCTTGGATCAGATCTAGATACCAGTCTCTAGGTTCCAGGCGGTCCTTCAGGGAGCTTGGTCCCAGTCGTCTTCAGTCAGATTCTCTCTTCATCCAGACTTGTTCTTCGATGCTGTAGTGAGAGATCTGTATGTGATCAGACTCACCCACAGCACTGAACACCTGGCAGCGGTCTGCTTTTATCATGACTGTAAACATACTTAGCGGAGGTAGTGCTTCTCTGAGAAAGACAGAAATGGACAAGAGACACTTTTTGTCCTGCTAGCACTGATCTATATGAATGAATGACTGGATTGCTCATTGCCTTTGAGCGGCTATATATACTGGCAGACCATGTATGATTACTAGAGCTACAAATAGCACACTGAAAATATGGATGATGAAAAAATTACAATCTACAAAAAAAAAAAAAAAAAAAAAAAAAAATAAAAAAAAAAAAAAAATTCTAAATTGATTTAATATTCATGATTATTTAACAAATACATTTTGTGCAAAAAGATAAACAGGTTCCAATTATGATAGTGTCATTATAATAATAACAAATCAGTGAAATATTATTTTATTATTTTTAATATAAGTGTTTTCCTAAATTTAACCAACAAGACAAGATAGGTCCTTGGTCTGCTTGTTCACATGTTTTAAATCAGACAAAAAAAAAAAAAAAAAAAAAGAAATTTGTTCTATGTTAGGGACTACTTTCAGTGAACCAGGGAACTAATCAGAGTTGGGGCCAGTCCACACAAACTTAAATTATATTCTAGACCATAAAACATGCGCTAGATGGAGGAGATTTGTTTTTGAAATTCCTACCTGTCAAAGTACACTACAAAAAAAAACTTAAAAAAAAAAAAAAAAAAATTCAATAATAATTAATGGTAACTAAATAGATAACAAATAAATAAATAAATTAATAAATTAATTAATTAATTAATTAATTAACAAATGTCACAATGTATTTTTTTAATATAAGGGAATTTCCCATAGATTTTTTTTTTATTTTTTTTTTAACCTGTAGCCCTGTACTTTCATTCTATCTTCATTATGCGTTAATGTGTTGTAAAAGGGGCTGGATAATGTACTTGGAAAATTACCCAGTAGCTACTCTTTTCCTGTTTAGCATATATATATAACAGCACACACACAGCACACCACACACACAATGTAGTATAGGACAACAATTTGCAACCGTGGTTACAAATGCAAGACAATATAAGATGAAAATGCATGGACCTCGTGTGAAAATGTGAGATAAAGAAAAAATTAATTTCAATGTTTTTTGGATTGTCTCGCCAAAAAAAATTACCGGAAGAACACACTAAAATACAGTTTTCTCTCTCATCTTATTTTCTTTTCCTTAGGTGCTCCATATGGAATTGTCTACATTTGTTCTGTAAGCATCTGCCGATCAGAAGTTCGACTATGAAACTAATAGAAATCTGTGCTCTACCTGGCTGTGCATCGCTTAAAACAGGGGCGGAAATAGAAAATAAACAAAAATGGACAAAACAATTCTTACATCTACATAAAACATATTTAAACGAGAGCATATGAACCAACTCTTTGTCCTTTATATTTCAGACGAGTGTCCTGTTTGTATTAAATGACTGAGAAATACATTGCTTGACAGGTTCATTTTCCTCATTTAATTTTCATTGTCACATAGTGTCTCTTAAAACACACGATATCATACTCTCACTACTAGTATGTATTGTTTTTTTTTTTTGTTGTTGTTGTTTTTAAATAAAATTAAAGTGTCTCTCTATTGGAAAACAAGATTTTGGTTTCTGTAGAACTACACTTGCATTGATGAATCATTCACACAATAACAGAAATATGAATTTATTAAAGTGAGAAAAAAATTGAGTCCAACTTTAAATCTCTCATATTGATTCACAGGCCCGTATTCAGTGTGTATATAAAAAAACACTAACATCTTCACAATAAAGAATGATTTTAGGACACGATTTAATAAAGGTGTTAAACAAAACTTAGTGATAACTGCATATGCTTTGCAAACAGTGATTTTCTTAATATTACTGTTTAGACGTTTTGAACCCTGGATGTTCGGTGTTTTATTTTGCTTGAAGAAATTAGATCGTGTAACAAAATTTTATTAAGTTGATAACCGAAAGTGTTATCATGGTTTGATTTTCACGTGGTTTGCTATATAATGATACAAAACTTCACATGTGCTCTTGATATTGAACATTAAATGATTTTGGTCAGTTTATTTGTATCTGCTTTTCCAGAACAATTTCAAAAGATCACAGTTTAAACTTATGTTTTAAAAGTAAGGTCTATAATCTGTGGTTCGGCTCTACTTTCTCTCTATTCAAAGACACAGTTAGATGAGGTTGAAAAGTTTTAATTTTCATTTTTCACATGTTGCATCTACATGAGCTGAATTAAAATAGTCTGATATCAGTGAAAATTATTCAAGTATCATGTCGCATCACGTCCAGTACATAAAACAAACACTCTACACTTCATACATTTATTTATGATATTGCACAACCACAAACACCACACACATTCTACAAAGCAGGTACACACTTTGTATGTGTCAAACACTTATATATTTGATCACCTAAAGCTGGGATTATTTGAACTAAAGCTGGGATTTTTGAACTAAAGCTGGGATTATTGTATTAGCACCTATGGATCAATGATTATTCAAGTTTACAGGATCTTTTATACAGTATGTACATCACTATGTAGTTTTCCACACACAATACTTTACATTAGTGAGTACTGTAGATGATGTGTATTGCACTATGAGAGTGTATCACACTGTGACATTGATCTTTTAGGTTCCGTGTGCAATCATAATAACAGTGAATATAAAATGATGTCGACGTTCCCTTTTGATTGGACCACGGATGCTTTGAAACGTGTTCAAGTAACTCTCACTCTCACTGGGACTGTGGATCTAGAACAATCACTCCAACCTTCATCATCAGAGTTAGGGAAAGGATGAACAAAGAATATAAAAACTTAATCTTGAGTACATAAATGACCATGATGCTTGTATGTTTATGTCAAGCTGCAATGAAATGGCCGCGACATCACATTTTGTTTGATAATCTGTAGTCTGTATCACTATTAAATGAAACCTCAAATAATGTATCATAAAATCGATTAAAATTACTTTCACCATGTTTAGATACATAGTTATGCCATCAGTATATCTGTCAATACTAGTTTCATACAATTTTTTAAATATCTTTTTAAAAAAAAAAAGCACCAAGAAGATTTAAAGCAGCAATGATCGTGTTGAATATTTATAACTTACCATTTTGGTACTTTTATTTTTATATATGCAGCGCAACAATCACATACAGAGAAATTATAACTTACAGCTGCTATTATTCTGTTATAAGAGACCACAGGAGATTCGTGCTGAAGAAAAAAACAAGTGCATCATAAATACTTGTTGGAACCAGGTTAATTGTTTGTGGCAATTATTAATTATATACATTATTTAAATGGCGCCTTGAAAGGTAGAATCACAATGTCCTTGAGCTTTACTACCATATGAGAGGTTACTCTACAATAGAAAATGCTGGACAAATGTTTGAACTTTTGATGCAAAAAGATGTTCAACCTATAAAACTCCAGGATAACCTAGAACATCTGAAAATGCATTTCATGACCCCGCTTTAATTTACTTTAAAACGCATCAAACACTCGTCCTCCTACGGATAGTGATTTGTAGTGTAATTCTTCACATTATAATTGCGCAGAAGAAGAAGCCATCCGTGCATCCTGGATACTCTGATCATACTTACTCACCACTAAATTTTGTTTGCCTGATATATGGTCCACACTGTTACAACCGGCCGCTCGGTCTGAGCTCGACTCGCTGTGACTGACCAGCTGGCAGTCATAAAATCCTATTGTAGATTGCATCGATATCACACACTGGATCTCATCTTCTCCTGAAATGATCCCTCAGCATTTGGTCTGATTCCAGAAGATGTTTGGTCTACAAGAAAAGATTTGTCCCACCTAATGTACATCTCAATATACACTGGGGTAGAAGCCAGTGGCCAGACAGCTCAGAATCCAGCTTACTGTGACTCAGGAGGTTCTTCTACAAATACACACGAACATCAGGGGGAGCTGGAAAAGAAAAATAATAAGTGACAAATATTATATAAAGCCTCTTGGTTTTGTCTCTGGGTTCTGTGCGTGAAAAAAACACACACACACACACAACCACCACCACACACCACACCCACACACACCACCACACACACACACACACAAACCACACACACACAGCACAGAAGAGTGCTAGTCATTCGGTTTTGAAAGATGAGGGGGTGGTTGGAATCCCCCAACTGGACATCGTGTTTTAAAACCAGTAGATTATGTATTTAATTGAACCTTTACTTGAAATATTCAGATGCATTTCTGTAGCTCTGAATGATTTTAAAACAGCTGTATTTCATTACTGAATTAATCCACATTTTAAATGAATCGACCGTGAACCAAATGAATTCAGTGAGACAATTCATAAAAATAGTCACTTGCTTCATTTCTGAATGAACAAATTGGTTGAACGAATGAATGACTGAATGAAGGATTGATTGATTGATTGAATGAATCACTGATTGAATGAATGAATGATTGAATGACTGACTGACTGAATGGAACTGGACTGGACGGATATGATGGAAGGAAATGAATGACTGAATGAATGATGGAATGACGGAATGAATGAATGAATGAATGAATGAATGATAGACTGAATGGAATGAATGACTGAATAACTGACGTGAGATGAATGAATGAGTGATTGATTACATGATCGTGATCAGGTGACTGGATCTGACTGAATGAATTAATTAGGGAATGAAGAAAGGAATAATTAAATGACTGGACTGACCTGCCCTGACTGACTGACTGAATAAATGACTGAATGAATGAATGAATAACTGAATGAATGAATGATTGATTGATTGAATGAGTGAGTGACTGACTGACTGACTGAATGAATGAATGAATGAATGATTGAATGAATGAATGAATGACTGACTGACTGAATGAATGAAGAATGACTGACTGCCTGAACAATGACAGAATGACTGAATGAATGTACATGACTGAATGAACGCATCTGACTGAGACGCTGACATGACTGACAGATGAAATGAATGATGGAATAAATGAAGCTGAATGATGATCTGAACTGGCTGAATGGATGAATAAACCTGGACTGATAGAGATGAAGAAGATGACTGAATGAATGAAATGAATGAATGGAAATGACATGATCTGAAGGAATGCCGTGAACTGAGTGACTTCGATTGAATGAATGGCTGCTTGAACTGGATTCAATGATAGACTGACTAAAATGATGAGAATGAATGATCGAATGAATGAATGGAATGAATGGCAAAACTCATTAAGCAGGCATTTGCCACCATTCGCCTACTGGGTGCTTTTAGTTGCGAAATAATTTCAAATTCATTTCTAAAGCACTTTTTTGTAAAGTCTAGTCAAGTGCTTTGAATTTTTTCTCTTTTAATCACAAATTAATGACTTCTAAAGGGTGTGGAATTAAATCTCATTAAGTTCAATTAATCGGCAACCAAATCATGTAGCGCTAGTTAATTATCGATGTATATATATATATATATATCTATATATATATATATATATCAGATCTATATATATATATATATAAATAATCGCTTGACAGGCCATATTAAAGCATAGTAAAACATTACACAATTTTAAATCATGTTGATTTTTACCACCGGACCCACCCCACCCATCGTACTCTGACACCCCCGGATGGCCACCGGTGTATTCCCACACTGTGTTTCAACACATTAGGAATTATGTGTCAGTGAATGATGATCACTCGCCGCTCTGCATCGAGGACAGGAATTAGAAATAACCAACTTCCTCGAGTTATTGTGTCCACAAAATGATCTGATTTAAAACATACTCATTTTGTGTTGTTAAATGTGGCAGCTCCAGTCAGTGCAGGTCTTCTTGCATGTATTGCTTCAGGAGTTCATTGTGTACTGTTTGCTGATCCCATTTCATTTTGGGTTCTTTAGCTTTGGATGTGTTTATCCAACCACTGCAGTGTGTCAGATATACAAGGCCATCCATAAATCATCTCCATCAAATCCAATCATTCACAATGCCTCTCAGATTCATCTGAGCCATCAGAAACGTTTCAGTTCACAAACCAATTACTCTCTCTGAAGAACATGGAGATCTACAATCACCGAGAAACAACATTCACGATAAACTTACACTAAATTAAAAAATAGGGCAAGAAATTCATTAAAAATGCCCGATAATTGATGACGACAAGCAAGAAACTCACCCGAAACACAGAGAGTCTGTGCGCGAGTCTGACAGATGGTTTAACCAGATGTAGGCGCCAGTCTCTAGAATCAGGTGTTCTTCAGGAGAATGATCCGCCATCTTCAGTCAGACTCGATCTTATCCAAACTCTTCATTACTGTAGTGAGCGATCTGTCTGCCATCACAGACAGCTTACAGCTGTTCGCATGCGGTACGCAGGTTGTTTTGAAAAATGCTGTAATCTTTATCAGTAGGAATTGTTTTCTGTGGGAACATAGAAAACACAAACAAAAAAATAAAAACATCGACACAATATGTAAAATGAGAGGTAAGATTATGTTTGCTAAAAACATTCACATGAACTTGAACTTAAAATGTTTTCAACAGTTTCACGTAGCTGTGTCACGATCAGAAGGAAGTGCCAGGTACAGAAATGAATGAACCGTGTTCTTACCTTGCCTCAAGGCCGCTTAGAAAAGGATAAGACAATAAAAATGATTAAGATCATTCTATGCCTATAGAAAAATGTTTTAAATGGGAGTCTATTGGCCATTTTTTGACCTCTAAATATTGTAGATCTAGTGCTCTGTACGCCTACATGAAGGACACGGCTACAGATTACCTCTAATTAACCTCTTTCCTGATCGCCACTCTGGAAATCCCAGGCTCTTAGGGATTTCTTGGTGGTGCTATGGGGGCCCATATCCGCCACTGAATAAAAAATAAAACAAGGTAATTGTGAATCTTTATTCACAATTGTAGACTTTTTCAGAATTGTGTTCACATCTTTGCAATTCTGAGGTCACTCTAGAGATTTTAACTTATAATTCTGACTTTTGTCTCAAAACTGAAAGATATCAACTCAGAATCAGATATAACTTAATGAAATGCCTTTGTGTGAACTTTATTCAATACCCTTTTCTTCCTGTTTCGCCTCCACTCATGAGATACCATGACGTATATGCGGTGGATTCTGCTGATGCCGGAGAGAACATATACAAGCTACTTTGCCTAGTTTGCCTTTGCGTTAATCCGGCTCTGGCTGCGCCTTGTTTTATTGAAGTTTTAATGATTTTTTAATGTTGTGTGTTTTGGGCTTTTTTTCTTTTGGATTTGGTTTCCTGTAGTGCAACAAATTACCAGTAGAGGTCCATCACAGTTTCCATTAAAACCAGTAAAACCATTACAAATGTGATGGTTTCTATTGTTTTTTTTTTTCAGCAGAGAACACTTCGTTGATAAGAGATGACTGGATGGTTTGATTTCATATTTGAATTTCAGTGTTTAACTGTTTTTTGAATTTTTATAGTGAATTGATCTTAATGCACAATGTTTCCATCTGACATGTATTTTGAGCTGTAGCTCGTCATATTAATGGAGTTTTTAATTAGTTAGCAGTAAACCGGATACCTCACCTGAACATATTCGTAGATTTGTGTTGTCGGTTATTTCAATTAATTTCATAAAACTATTGGAGCAAAATCCACTTTTACAAGGTACACAGATATGTTGTTGGAATTGTGTGTACAGCCATCTTTAGAATGATAAGAATCCAGTTTTTTTTTTTTTTTAATCTTCATAAACCAAACCAGGCTCAAAAAACGAAAGGCCGCATCCCTGTCCGCATTATGATCGCCATATCAGTAGCTCCCGCTTCTGCCGCTGTTGACAGACAGGCGATATAACCATATCCTCAGCCCCTCAGCTCGGCCGAGATGCACTGTGCTGTGCAGAACCATTAATGTTTGATATCAAAGTACCGCTGAGAGCCATAATAGAGCAGAATAACTGCCTCCCCACTCTCGCTCATGTTGCTTCTCCTCCTCTGTTTATTGCCATATGCAAAGCAGAGACGTCTAGGCTCCACCCCTCTCGAGTCGGGTGGAAGTTGCAGCTCATTTCTTCATAATATGTAAAGGTTGCACCCCCCTGGAGCTGCACTTTCTTCCATGGTGTGTGCATGTGTGTGCACTTTGGATGGGACAAATTTGGAATATGGGTCACTCATACGGCCACAGGTCACTTCACTTAAAAGGGGTGACCTTTAATTTTTGGGATTCAACTTAAAATGAGGGGGCTGCTCTATTAAGGATACTTCACCCAAAAATGAAAATGACCCAATGATTTACTCACCCTCAAAAAATGAAAATGACCCAATGTTATAAGGTGTATGCTTTTTCATTTAAAATCTAAGAGAAAAAACTGTTATTGTGAGAACTGCTGTGATTGGAAAAGTCTGTGCTTCCTAAACACCAATCTTATTCTGTATTCATGTAGCTGAATCTGTCCAGCAGGAGGCAGATTTAATCAGAGTCAGACCTGCCTCCACACGCGACACAAACACACCACGAGACTGAGTCCTCACTAAATCCACCCTGTATTTACAGTTCTGTTTATATGCATAGAAATCATCTCGGCATCAACGTGATTATCTTCTACTGATTCAGCTCTGCTACTAAAGTGATCGCCACTATAAAATAGCCGAAACTCTGTGTGTGAAAAGCCTTTTAGAAATCAACATGAAACAGTTTGCAGCTCATTTTACATCTGTAATCTGATATACTGATAGAAATTTAAGAAATCAGGTATTCGCTAAACGAAGAATGGTTCACAATAAAGACCAGAAACATGAATTGTATATCTTCAACGGAGTTAAACTTGATTTCATGTTACTTAAAGCACAAATATTCAGCTGCAGTAAGTTTATGTCCATAAAACGGTGAATTACAATGAATGATTTTATGATGTTTTTATAAAGTTTTTAAACAAATGTACATACCATTATATAATTGTATGCATAGTAAAAGTGTGCTCATTTTCTAGGCTTTTTATACTTGCTTTCAGATGCTGAACCTGAAGAATTAGATCAGCATTTATCAAAATCAATTCTGCTCTGTAAGGCAATCGTGTAAAAGTCTTCAGACTGTATTTTCACATTAATAAACAAAACAGCTTCACCTGAGAGCCTCAAATACAGTAGAATTCATATTTCACTCATCTGGATCATCTTGGCTCACGTTCTCTTTGTATTATTTTCTATATTTTCTTTAATAAACACTTAAATCAGCTGGATTCGGTCTGATTTATCGCTTATAATCATCTTTGGGGATTTATAACACTGTCGTCACAAAGAACTTGATTTTCTGGTAACGCCCCAGAATCCTCGCGCCAGGATTCATGTTCCTCTGTGTTTGACTGTTTCACAGCAAAAGCAGATTTTCCTCAGTTATAAATGATTCATAACGAAGGACTGGTGCATCATACACGCTTCCGTATATCGAGTATGAGTTCATAGCTAAATAAAATCATGACGTCGCAAGCGTGTATTTGGCGTGTTTGGTTGTTCCTGAAGTGCAATCGTCTGAAACGGATTTTTCGGTGTTTCGCGCGGGGGTCTGGGGTTCGGATCTATTTCCTTCCCAGAATCCTTGGCTTTGTGGGAGCTAAAGGGCGGATCACAGCGCGCTGATTTCACGATCGCTCCACGATGCACTGCGCCGCAAACGCCCTCGGGTCGTGTTTCCCAACCCCCTCATGCTTACCCGGGAGCTGGCCCCTGATGCAAAGGGGGAAAATTTAAGAAAAACAGTGAAAAAAATAGAAAAAAATTTAAAAAAAATTTTCAACTGAAAAAAAACATTCAATAAAAATGAATTGTTAAAATAAAAAAAAAAAAATTAAATTATATTAAAATAGATATAAAAAAAATTTGGAACCCAAAATACTTAAAATTAAAAAATTTTGCAAAAATTTTTAAATATATAAATAATCGTTAAATGCATATGAAATATTTAAACACAAAAATAAAGCAAAATAAATGCAAAAATCCAAAAATAAAAACTAATACATAAGAAATTTTAAACAAAAAAAATGCGAAATAAATATTATTAAATTTAGTTTTTTATTTATTCTTCATTCATGATTTATTTTTTTTCATTTATTTGTTCTTTTTTTTAGGGTTTATTTGTTTTATTTATTTGTAATTATGTCCCCCCTCCAAATTTTTTTTCGGGGGTTACTTTTTTAGGTTATTTTCAGGCGCCTTTTCTTTTTTGTGGCATAGGGCTAGGCGGGAGGGTACGAAAGATTTTTGTTGATTTTGCATAGAATTGCAAAAAAAATGTTGATATGACAAAATTTTTAAATAAAAGTAGAAAAAATTTTTTGGGAGATTTTGGCTCAGGAGTAAACAAAAGCAGGGCATATTTTTTTCGGCACCCGAGAGTATTCACCCCAGCAGGGGCAGGCGGCATATTGTTCTTGTCAAAACGACATGATTTAAATTAAAATAACACATTTTTGGTAAAAAATACATTTAGTTTTACATACCATTATTCAAAAATAAAATGCATTGAAAAACACACCTTCTACAGTTTTTGCCCAAAATTTAAGGCCGTTTAAAATTAATAAAAATAAGGCTAAAACTTTAAGATATTTTTATAAGTAAACTACTTATATGCGGGATTCTTTTCTAGTGTTGGACAGGGCACGTAGATCCAACGAGTATTGGGGCCAAACATCATCAAGCCATGGCACACGTGTTAGGGAACGCTAAAAAAAATTACTAATTTAAATACCGCTGTATTTGCACACACAAGCCCCCGGTTCACCCGCGACAAAAGCTGCCAGTATGAAAGCTAAATGGTGGTTTCTGTTTTCCCCTGCCCTGCCGCTTTGTTCCTTTTGAAAAGGGGCGTAAAGCCAACTTTGTACGCACTGATTTCAGCCGAAAAACAAGAAAAAGGGGCCTACTTAGAAAACCAAAAAAATCGCGTTTTAAAGGGGACACCGCCCACGAGTGACGTGTCCACAACCATAAAACCCCGAAAAAATAAAAAATGAATAAAATAAAGAATGAATAAAAAAAAAATTAAACAATAAAAAAATGAAGAAATAAATATTTTTAATATATAATTTGGGATTTATCATTTATTTTGTTTTATCATTTATTGTGTATTTCACAATTTTTTTATATTTTCAATTTTTAAATTATTTTTTTGAGTTTTTGGGCCCCTCCATCCTATAGTACTAATGAGTTAAAAAATATATAAAAATAAAAATATAATATTTGTTTAAAAAAAATTTAAAATAAAAAATAAAATGTATTTTAAAAAATTTGAGTAGATTAAAAAATAAATCTCCCAGCACAAAAACATAGTGAGTAGATTTTTAATTTATTTTTTTGTTAATTTTTTTAAATTAAAAATTTATTTTTATAATTTTTGCTTTTATGTGATTTTAGTGTTTTATTTTTTTTGTTGCCTTTTTTCAATTTATATATATAATTTTTTTTAATAGGTCTAATAGTTTTATTTAAGTTTTTTAATTTTTTTTTTTAATTTATGTTAAAATAAATAAAAAAGAGAAATGTTGTTTTGGAAACTAGAGAAAAAAAATTTAAATATTTAATTTTATTTAAATTTTAAATTCTTTTTATTCAAGAAAAAAGGTTTAAGTTTTTTTTATTTAACTATGTAACTTGCTGAAAAATAAAAGTGTCTGAAAAAATTGAAGGGGGGTTTTGAAATTGGGCGGGGGGCGCTGGTTTAGTGGGGCCGTAACTCTGTGAGACATTTTGGGGTTTACGGGGGTTTACCCCGGGGGGGGGATCTCGGTTCAGCGGTCCAGCCGTCCTTCAGCTTCCACAACAGATGACCCTTTTCAGTTTTTCCGAAGGGAGGTCGTATTCCCCACATCTCACACACACACACACACACACCCAAAACCAAAAAAAAAAATGACCCTTTTGGCCACGACGAATTGATTGGGGGAAGTGGGTCACCGGGGTTTTACCAGCCTTTCAAAACAAGCAAAATTGGTATTTTCCCCCAAAAAAACTCCTGAATCTAAAAAACCCTTAACAACAACGAAAAGCCCAAAGAAGTGCTGGTGCAGGTACAGAAGGGCTGTGTGACATGGAATGTCCGGTATGACAAGAGCTTCCTTTTTTTAGAGCTTTTTCCTGGAACTTTTGAAAAAAGCTTGACTGATGCTTTTCAAAATTTATATATGTTAAAAGACAAAAAAAAATTTTATTTTTAAATAATTTATATTTATTAAATTTATTAATATTTATTATTTTTATTTATATAAATATTATTAATATTATAAATTTAAATATATTATAATTAAATATTAAATACCAACATAATAAAAAAAACATTTTTTATTTTTATAATAAAATATTTTTATTTATTTTTTTAATATTTTTTAAAATTTAATCGAATTTATAATAAATCATATAATTTTATATATAAAATTTTTTACATATTTTTTGAATTATATTTTTTTAAATTTTAAAATTTATATTGTTAAAAGAATAATAAATATTTAAATTTTACAGTGTATTTTAAATACATTTTGATGAAATTATTTTTATATATAATATATATATATTATATATAATTTTAATTTTAAAAAAGTTGTAAAAATTTTAAAAAAAAATCATTTTTAAGGGGTGTAAAATAATATAATATAATTGTTTTTTATGTTTAATACGTTTTTAAAATTAAAAATTTTATTAAAAAAAAAACCACTCTTTTGGGGTATTTATCTTTTTTTTTAAATCAACTGGGAAGGGTGTTTTTTTTTAAAAGATTTATAGATTTTTTCATGAAAAATTTCTGTGGGTCAGAAGGGGATCTGCTGTGGTCTGTGGACGGGGACGGGTGAGAGGCGGAGATTTGTCATTCAGTGGGGGTTGGGTTGTTGTGTGTGTGGGTGTGTGTTTGGGGTTTGGTAATGAGGCATTTCCCGATGGCCTGCTCTGGACGGATTTCCACAAAACCAGAGCCGGGAGAAAACCCGCCGTTTGAAGGACCGATGCCCGGGTCCATCCTGGACCCAGCCTTCAGGAGCCATATACGGGCCGTTCCCCCTGAGAGAGACAGAAGAGGAAGAAAAAAGTCCTTTAGGGCATAAAGCAGAAAACCTCCTAACTTTTTTAATATATTACCGAATTTAAAACAACTATTTTGTAGATTTAATTTTTAAGACTTAATGCAAAATACAGACTTTTATTTTAAATGTTGTTTCACTGTTAATGAGTTTACGCCTAAAAAAAAATTTTGCTTATTAGCTTTTAAATTAAAGCTTTCTTTTTAAAAAATTTCTAGACTGGGAAGTGTGCTGACTTTCAGTTCGGTTGCACCGGGAATTTCCTCTTTAAAATAAGCTTTACTTCTTCTAAACTCATATTTTGGAGTGTGTGGGTTAAAAAGACGTTTCTTTCTCTTTCAGTCTGGTATTTTATATTTTTTTAAACACTGACCCCATCACGCTCAATTTTTTTTAGATTAACGTAACAAATTTCTGTTATAAAGAAAAAAACGTGTTAATTTTAAAAAAAATAAAAAAAAAAATAGAAAAAAAAGAAACAAGGATAAACCAAAAATGATTGCAATTCATGTGTAAAAGTGTTTTTATCTGCTAATTTTGATTTTTTTTTAGAAATTTGCATTTACCTTTTAAAACAACATTTTAAAGAAAGCAAGAATTAATACTATATATATATATAATATATAATATATATATTAATATATATAAAAATTTATATATATATATATATATTAGTTATGATTATAATTATATTTTAATATATACAGCATTTGTAGATTATTTATATCTAATTTGTTATGCTTTTTTAAAAAAATTGTTATATTTTTTCTTTTTTAAAAGCAAAGATTTTTTATTAAATAAATAATTTCAAAAAATTTTAATTTTTTTTTTTATTTTTTAAAAACTGTAACATAAAACTTTATATAAAAAATTTTTGTGATTATAAATTTTAAATAATCTAAATATATCTAAAAAAAGTTTTATGAAATTTTAAATATAAAATAAATAACTGAACTTTTTAAAATGAAATAAAAAAATAAAAAAACCTAAATAGTAAAATTTCAAAATCCTACTAAAAAGCCAAAAATGTAATTTAAAAGAAAACTGAAACAAATAAAAGGCATTAAAATATTAATAAAAAAATATTAGTATAAATAATAAAAACAATAATTTATTTCAGAGAAAAAAAATCTTTAAAAACAATTTCATTGAAAATTGAAACAAAAAACAGATTTTACATATTTAATCTAATTTTTTTATGATTTTTTTTAATGGTTTTTTACAATTTTTTTTTTTTTTTTCAAAAAGCAATGGTTGGAATTAAATAAATAATATACAAACAATTTCTTAAAAAAAAAAAAAAAAAAAAAAAATCATTTAGATATAATTTTGATGATTTAATTTTAAAATAAAACTACTACTATTAAAAAGTTTTTTAAATTTTAAATATATAAATAAATTTAATATATAAAATTTAAACTTCAAATTTTAATTTTACATTTATATCTAATTTTTATGATTTTTTAAAACACGAGCTGTATTCATAATTTTAGGTGGGAAGAATGGTTTTTTTAAAAAAAAAAAAAAAACCTGAAATTTTCCTGCAGATGCCGCAGGGTTTCCAGCACTAACTCATTAGCTTTCAGTTCACCTTCCCGGTTGGCCAGTTCTTCCGGATTTTGGGTTTCGAGTTCCCGACTGAGCCAAGTCCACAGCAGCAGCGAGGTCTGCTTTACCAAGAGTTTGCCTTTTCAGGTCCCGGGGACATGGGCGCGGGCCCGCACGGCCCGGGCAGCATGGAGATGAGCCACCCCCCCAGAGACCTCCTCGCCAGCTGTCCCAACCAAACACGGGCGGGGCCCGGAAAACCCCAGGTTTTTCCCCGCCGTGATAGGTGTTACAACCAAAACCGCCGGCCCTTTCCGGGCTCGGCGGTTAGAAAATGAGCACTTTTTTGTGCCGGGCTCGGTTCTGAGAAAATCTCCCACCGGGTTTTTCCCCGAGGCATCTTGTAGGGAAAAATTTTTACGCACCATCGGGAAGGCGTCGGGCGCCCCCGCTTTAGTTTTGGCCGAACTTCAGCAACGGGCCTTTTCCCCCCCAAAACGCCAGCTGGATCGGGGGCAGTCGGGGTTTTTGGTTAGGCGTTGGCGGGCGAGCGTTTCGGATCGGTCGTCATCGCCATGATGATCGGCCAGGTCTCGCGTCGATCCTTTTGGGGCTTGGGCGCAGGAGACCTGTGGCGAACCGCAAAAACATAGAAGGCCAGGCAGAACGACGAACATCAGCCAGGGAAACATCCAAAAGAAACCCGGGGGAGATTTTTATAGTCTCCTGAGGAGACAAACTACAGGAATACAAAAAGGAAAATTACTAAACCCGGGGTTATTATGCTAACTAAAAAAATATACTAATAAAAAAAAAATAAAAATATTACAATACTCAAAGTAAAGGAAAAATTAAAGTCACCTTTTCAAAAAATTAAAAAACTTTTTAAACTGAAGCCTTTTAAAATTTCAACTCTAACTTAATATAAAAAAATAAAAAATTAACTAAAAGTGAAATAAATAAAAATAAATAGCAATATACAAAAATCCTAATAAAAAGCACTAGTAATAAAAATGAAAACATACAAATAAAAGGTAATTTAAAATTTAACAAAAATGTAATTAGTATACAAATAATAATAATAATAATTTATTTCAGAGGGAAATTATAAGAAAAATGCTCTTTTAAAATGTTTATTTCATTGAACAATTTTTTTAAGCTGTTATAATTATGGACATGATTAGGTGCCATAATTAATGTGTCATTAATAAAAACAAAGCTGGGATGGATGCTGTTACATAATATGTAAAATTTAGATTTTTTTTTTTTTTACAATTCATTTAAAATACATTACTTTTAAAAATATTTGTTTGTAAACACTTGTATTTTTATTATATATAACAAGTAATATAATTTTAAATGAAAAATGATTTTAAATTATATATATATATATATATATTCCTCATTTTTGAATATGCCTGCCACAAAAACAAGCTAAGTAACCTTGAACATAATCGCCTCCATTTCCTATCTGACTGTCTATACACAACTTCCTGGAATAACAGCAATAACAGGAAACAAAAATAAAAAGCTGATACAATGAGCACTTCTGAGGGGGAAGAGCTAACTCAATCATCATTGTGGGCCAGTAATTACAGTAACTACTGTAGTAATGCTAGAGGCATTCAAACTTTTGGAACAGAGAGAGTTTTGTTTGATGCGTTTGGAAGAAACTTTTTTACAAACATATATTTATATTTAAAAAAAAAAAAAATTCCCCTGTGTATTCAGTATTTTTATCTGGTTTTCCAGTAACAAATATATAAACATTATTAAACCAAGAAATGAATAACAATTAAGTAAGTTTATACTCTTAAAATGAGAACAAATATCTCAGAAAAATAAAAGAGCTAAGTTCTATTTTTCTCTCACTCCAATCGACAGTTATTTGTTCTTGCTTCATTTTTGATTCATTTCTCAGAAAACCAAACTTTTTATATTAACTTTGCATTTATATATTTAGATATTTGTACTGGAAAGCAAGACCAAAACAGACGCTGAACGTCACATCTGCAGTGTTTGCATTTAGACGAATACATATTTTCTGCACCAAAAGTTTCCTCCCAGAATTACATGATGCAGCTTCCTGTTTTAGCTCATCTAAAACTAGATTCTCCCTTGCCATCCCTGCAGCAGAAATAAACATGAGTGGTGCTTTCCTTGTGGAAAACTACCACCTAATGTTACACGTTACAGTTAACACAGTGATGCGTGGCCACAAACAAACTGCACACGTGTGCAGAAGCAGATGCAATGAGGAAATAACACGCGGCTATAAAAACAACATCATTTTCTGCCTCGCGATGATCTATATAAACACAGACAGGAAGTTCCGCCAATATCTCAACACTTCAGCAGCTCCACACAGAGACACATTATAGGAAACCATACTCTACACAATTTTACCCAACGATAGTTTTTGTGTACGACTCCACACACAGCGTAGTAAGCATCAAAACTGTGATCGTACGAGCATTAATATTCTTATTCAGATCGAGAACGGCACGACTTAGACAGGAAGTGAACATCTGACTGATGCAAATGTTTTCTTGAAAAAGAGTCTCTTCTTCTGCTCACCAATGATGCATTTATTTGATCAAAAATACTGTAAAAAAATGTGATATATTATTATAATTTAGAATGGCTGTTTTCTATGTGAATAATATATTAAAACTGTAATTTATTTCTCAGATGCACAGCTTGTATTTTCACAGCATCATTACCCAGTTCAGTGTGTCACGTGATCTTCAGAAATCATTCTACTATGATGATTTTGCTGCTCAAGAAACATTTCTGATTATTATCAATGTTGAAAGCAGATGCTGCCCAATATTTTTGTGGAAACTGTGATACATTTTTTTTTTCAGGATTCACAGATGAACAGAAAGTTCAAAAGAGCAGCATTTATTTGAAATCAAAATCTTTTGTTACATTATAAATGTCTTTGCAATGGTCACTTTTGATCTACGTTCTATTCTTGGTTAATAAAAGTGTTCATTTCTTGAGTGTCTTACCGTCAGTGAAGAAGCATTTATCGTTGCACTCTTCCTGATTGCAGGAGCAGATGTAGAAATCCTCCATGTCCTTCACCTGCTTCACCAGATGACGGTGTTGTTATTGTAGAACTGTCAGATACCGGTCGAAACGGAACGCCGGATTGCATTAACACCGGCTCCTCGGTTGATGCCTCATTTCTCTCTTCCTGAAATACAACATGCACACATTGTGAGTTGATTGGCTATTATTCAATTATTTGAGATTACCAGAAGTGCTTCTTTTTTTTCTTTTTTCTTGACAAAAGTGTGTTTATTTGGACACACAGAGCGTCTTTGCGACCACATCAAATGGGAGACTTTCATTACAACATATGACAACATAAAAGCTACAGGTGACGAGGTGCTTCAGTAGAACAACACTGCTAGCGTTCAGATGAGATGTATGTCAGTAAAAAACAATGTCAGCCGTTATATTGTGCTCATAGCACGTGCTCATAGCACGTGCTCTTTAATTGCACGCACAAATGCAATGCCGTGCTGTATTATATTAAAGCACTGTATCATATTAAAGTGCAAAAGAAACTATGAGCATGCAATGTCACAGTTATGTCATCAGTTAAGTCATTGAGTTACCAAAAAGGCGATTATAATCTGCCTTAAAGCTGTACATGTTTGTAAATATGTGTTATATACGAAGTCAGATTTAAGAACAGGTCTCACTGAAATGCAGTGGTTTTTCCAAACTGTCCTGGAGCAGCAGCACTGTCTCCCTCATCTAACACCCAGCAGTTTCAAACTCTCAGCTCGTACAGGAGCTTTTAGAGCTGAAGTGAATCAAAGAGAAGGTAAAGAGTAATGAGAAACTATGATGTGTGTCAGATCCACCTCATGTTCAGCAGCAGCAGCTCTTAAAGCAGCCGAAATAACACCTCACATAACAGCTGTTCATCAAATGTGACCCTAGACCACAAAATGGTCTTAAGTGTCAATTTTTCAAAATTGAAGTTATACATCATCTGGAAGCTGAATAAATCTAAGATTTCCATTGATGTATGGTTTTGTTAGAGGACAATGTTTGGCTGAACTATTTGAAAATCTGGAATCTGAGGGTGCAAAAAAATCTAAATAATGAGAAAATCGCCTTTAAAAGTTGTTCAAATGATGTTCTTAGCAATGCATATTACTTTTAGCTTTTAGGATTCATCTTTATTTAAATTAGAATTTAGTGTTTGATAAGTTTATTCAATTTCTATATATTTCCTACTTGATGAAGGGCACAGGTAGCTAAATATGACATTTATTATAATGGGTTCATGTAAAGATTGCTGTTCACTTAAATTAAAAGTTGTTATTTTTTTAAAGTCTAATAAATGTTAAAATTGATAGCTCTCACTTATACCATGTTGAACAGCTAGTCAATGGTTAAATATTAGAGGAAAAAAAATATTTACTGTCTTTGTCTTTATGTTGTTTTTACATTAAAGATTGAATGTGAAATCACTGCAATATAAAATGGGCCATGCCAATTGAAAAAGAAAAAAGGGGGAAAAAACACCTTTTTAAATGCTTTCTATGTGACAGAAAGCATTTACAGAAGTGATTTTTTTCTTGATCACTCTAACTGTGCGTTTTCACTCTCAGAGTTGAAACTGAAACCATTTCCTGCAGGATTCTCTGGAAGTCAGACAGGATTTCCTGTATCACAGTGAAGCCATTTTCTGATTAACACAGTCGTGAGAGACTGAAGAAACACAGAGAGTTCACACAGAGAATGATGAATGTCTAGACAGCAGTGCTACTGGACAGAGAGCAGATGATTCTGCTTTTCCAGTGTTATTTTAGCATCGTTGAGATTCAGATTTGCAGATTGAGTCTGTAGACATAGACACAGATGTATAACACAGAGACGTGATGCGTACCAGCGCTGACGCACACCTCTCGGGATTCTCGCAGATGGAGGTGATGTTGCACGAGGACTGCAGACGCCGGTGGCGTTACACGCCGTAGATTCAATGTCACAGAACATACAGAGCTGAGGGAGTCTGAACCCTCCTTTCGTTTCAGATGCATGCACTGCAAAAACACACAGAGAGAAATGTTTCCATATTATTCATTCCCTCATTCTCTGCATTACAATCACTTCAAATGAATTACACTTTAAACTATTAAAACTAATATTATTCACTCAAGCTTGAAACCAGTATGTACGAAAAGTTGACAAATCTTCACTCAACTAGCCGTGTTATACACATGTATTTATCTCGTAACACTTTACTATAAGGTTTAATTTTTTTAAACAGCAGTCATTCACTCAACTAGCCGTGTTATACACATGTATTTATGGGTTTAGAGACTTGGACTTGTAACCGAAGGTCGCAGGTTCGGTCTCGTTGCTGGCAGGAGTTGTAGGTGGGAGGGAGTGAATGAACAGCGCTCTCTTCCACCTCAATACCCTAGCTGAAGTGCCCTTGAGCAAGGCACTGAACCCCCAGTTGCCCCCCGGGCGCTGGATATAGCTGCCGCTGCTCCGGGTGTGTGGACCCAGTGTGGTTCCTTCTGTTCTCACTGCTAGTGTGTGTGCACTGCCTGGTGTCTAAAGGCAGTAGACCACCAATGTCGTGTGTGGGTTAACCCCCATACTTGGACAAATGTCACGACTTTCACTTTCATTTCACTTCAGTGTTACTGTTAACTAAACATAAATTACCAATCAATACCCCCCCTACAACATTTCCCCCCACCCCGCACCACCCACTTCAACATTTACCCCTACCCCCCACCTGACGAGTGTCCGCCACCAGTTGCCCTCCATCCACTCCCCCCATGCTCTATTACAACACACCCTATCCCACTCCACACACCACCATCACCCAACCACACCCACCCAACCCCAACCTACACACATATATATATTAGTGGGTGTAAGTGGTAAACACAAGAGCTCCGGGTTCGGTAGTACCTCGGGTTTGGACGAGTCATGGTTGATCAATGATGGAAATTATTTTTTCATTTATTTTGAACTCAGCCCTTTTTACCGCCGTCTTCCCCGTTTACAGCCTAACGTATCGTCTATTTGTTGGAGTCACCCACACCACACCACACAAATAGTCCTCCTTCCTTGACGAAGCAGTTGTTTTCACCCGATTTGAACTTAGGGGACCGTAATCACATACGTCAAGCCGAAGAAACCCAGAAAACAAACACGTCTGCGCGTCTGACTTTAGCTTTTTGGGAAAATCTACACATGGACACCTGCACAATAACCATCACACACACCCACCAAACAGGCAGAACGGACCCAATGAATGAAAAATGCACATTTCATACTCTGCTGACAGCAGAGTGGCGGCTTAGGGATAACAACCGCCGCGAATCACAGCATCACTTCCCTTTTGGTTAACCTATCCACCTTATTTTTCAACACAGAAGGCAGCTGTTTTTCTTGTGAACCCCTTTTGTGTGACGCTTCCGGCCAGCTTGGCTTTCAGTCAGCAGCTGTTTTTTTAAAGAGAAATAAGGGCAGGAATAACAACGTGCTGCGAACGCTTAAAACTGTTGGCACCAAAAACCAGGTTGTTGTTCATAGGGTTCAAGATAATACAGTGTGGAAAAAACTATGGGTGAGACAACAAGCGTCGTTTTCCTGAGTGCCTATCGCGAAGCCGTTTCTTTCGAGTGTGCAGCTGTTCACTTCAGAGACATATCTGGATACGCAGGGAGTGGACACCAGAAAGGCAAGACACATACAGGTACTTAACGTCACAAATGTCTGCAGCTCTCTACAGGAAGAATAAGGTGGATAACTGAAGGGATCATGCATAACCAAGTGGAACCGGGTAAACCTCTTCTCCTTTTTGGCTTCTTCAAGATCAGGTGTTTCTTCGCACCCACCACCATCGCAGTAACAAATCATTTAATGCACAGCTAGCACTGCATCATTAATCTTATATTTAGCACCTATGGTCTGTGTGCCGGCCGCGTGACAATTTGTTTAAAGTTTGTTTCATGTCGTTAACTGTTGTTTGCAGAGCAATAGTAGGACGGAAGGGTATTTTTAAAAATACGATCGTCTGTGTGCGAATGATGTGTGTTTTTTTTTTTTTTTGTGTATTCCCCCCTTAATGAAAAAAACAGTGTAAGTTTTTTTTATTTTTTAATAGTATATAGTATATCTATATCTATACATATCTATATATAATCTATATTATATATATATCTCTATCTTAAAACCCCCCCCACATACTTCTCTTCCCCTCCGTGTGATGTATTCTTCTGACCACTGACAGTACAATTTATGACTTCGCCCTCACAGCAACCTCCTTGGTGTCGTTACTCGGGTTTTGTTTTTTTTTTTCAGCAGCTGCGTGTTCGTTTGCCCCCCCCCACTGTGTCCGTACAGGCACACAGACGGAGAGTGGTTACTCCCGTTCACGTATCTGACGTGTCAGCCCACAGTCGAGCTGCTGACGTCGTCCAGCATACACCATACCGCGGCGTTCGGGTAGCACATCGTCTCACCGCACAAATCCATTTCTCCCGCCACTGGAAAGAGAGACAGAATCTACTTATACTTACTTCGCACTATGAATTATGTATGGGTCTGCAAAGGCATGCAGAGTCAATATCCTGATGCCTCTATTAGCATTTGTACAAAAATGTGCAGCCATTACTGCCCCCCCCCCCCCCCCCTATAACAGAACCAATGGTGTGTAATTACAGTATCACCTTTCAAATGCAATGAGTTTCAACTCTATCATTTCCAGTGCTACAAATAAAACCGAAATTATATAGTAAAACTGTTAAAATGCTTACCAAACTGTCAAAAGTATTATTCACATACATCTATAGTTCTATTTTATATGCATACATAATATATAAAAACTACCTAAGAAAATATATTCATACATAAAAGCATATTAAATATAGACCCCCTATAGTAACGTAAAATGTTTAATGGTTATTATAAAGCTAATTAAACCCTCTAAAACCATAAAATTAAAAAAACATTTCTTTTGCATTTAAAAATAAAGATCCAACTGAAAAAACAAAAAAAAAACTTATAATTATCTTTTTCAGCTAGATGCAACTTGTAAAAGATTTTTCATGCCAAAATAAAAAAGTACTAAAATACCTCCAAACTAAATAAATAAACTATCTTTATGAAAACTGATTAGGACATATTACACAACATAGCACAAATATAAAAAAACATAGACTCTAACTATATAAAAAACCAAAAATAGAAAAAACAACAATTTATTAAAGCTTTAAAATGTAAATGCTAAAAATATTAATTCAAAATATTATCACAACAGTATCTAGTGTGTATGTGTGTGTGTGTGTAGAGTGTATATATATATATATATATATATATATATATATATATATATATATATATATATATGTATCAATTTGCATGTATCATATATTTATTTTTGTCTCTAGCCTTCGCGGTTATTTAATTTATATTTTTTTGATTTTATGTTTTTATCTATATATTGTGTATACATTTTTGTTTTTTTTAAAAATATTGTAGGGGTTTTGCAGTGTATATTGTAGTTTTTAAATTAATTATTTATTTTAATTGTTTGTTTATAAATAGTTTGTATATTTTGGGTTTTTGTTCCTGTATCTCTGCTGCGTGGAAAGTGAAACAAGCTCACATTGTGCTTTCTTTTTTCATGTAATAATCACTACAAACCAAACTACAACACCCATAATGCAGCAGTGTACAGGTTTGTTTGCATCTATATCTATATCTATATCGAAGATGGTTTAGTAAAAGAGTTATTGTAGTTAGGTTTTGTAGTTAATGTCACAGAAGAAACTTTTAAAGTTCTCTGTTTCTTTAAATCGATCTACTGTACGTTCTGGTGCTAAAGAACCTGCAAAAACATCAAGAACTTCATGAATCTGTAAAGAACTGACTGTAAAGAAACCATTCACCCAAAAAATGCAAATGAGGGAGGGTAAATGAGGAAAGAATTTTTTTTTTTGGGTGCACTATCCTTTTAAATATGTTTTTCAGATTGAAAATTTTTGGTTTTAATTAAGTTTTATTTTTAAATAAATAAATAAATCAAGAAGATTTATTATCAGGACTCTGTCTCTATGCTCATTTGTTAAAGGAATCGTTCAGCCAAAAATTAAAACAACATAAAAATATACTCACTCTCAGTCAATCCATGATGTAAATGAGTTTGTTTCTTCATCAGATTTGGAGAAATGTAGCATTGCATCACTTGCTCAGCAGTGAATGGGTGCCGTCAGAATGAGAGTCCAAACAGCTGATAAAAACATCATAATTCACAAGTAATCCACAGCACTCCAGTCCATCAGTTAACATCTGGAGAAGACAAAAGCTGAAACAAATCCAGCATTAAGATGTTTTTAACTTGTTTTTGGCTTGTAAACGGTGCTTAACCTGTGCAGATTTCTCATCTAATTCAGTCCAGACCACTATTATGGATAGAGGACTGATGTTTTAGCAAAAAACAACAATTTAAAGTTAAAAACATCTTAATGATGGATTTGTTTAATCTTTTGTCTTCTTCAGATGTTAACTGCTGGACTGGAGTGCTGTGGATTATTGTGATGTTTTTATCAGCTGTTTGGACTCTCATTCTGACGGCACCCATTCACTGCTGAGAAACTGATGCAATAGTACATTTCTCCAGATCTGACGAAGAAACAAACTCGATCTCAAGAGTGAGTAAATCTTCAGCTAATGTTCATTTTTAGGTGAACTCTTGCTTTAAGTGAAGAATGCTGCATCACGTCTGGGAGCGTGTTGGAACAAACCCCAGCGCAGCTGCATGATTCATGTTCACGAGGGCATCATACCAGACGGCGGCGCAGACGTCATCTGGACTCGGGCAGACTTTTGACACGCTGCAGTTCGTGATGCACTGATACGACTTGCAGTTCGCTGGCTGTGGGTCACATGACTTACACACACTGTGTGGATTGGCTGATGCACCTGAGAGACACAAACAGAGGCATGATCAGAACAGTATTTAGATACTATTATAGCTTTTAATCAATATTTTGAATGTTTTTATTTTTATATGTTCTTTTGTAGTTAAAGTTCTAGTGATTGTATACATTTTTGTAATTTTGATCTTTTATTAAATGTCTATATAATTTTGTAATAATTTCAAGAAATAGAAGAGCTGAAATAATTTTTAAAATATTTTATTTAATTCAATGTTTTATTTTAAGTTACTTTTTTTGCGGTTTTATATTTAATGAACTATTATAACCCTGTTGTTTGGATCAGGCAAAAGTATTGTGTTTCATCTGGTTAGTTAATGGATGGTTGATATTTAATGTGATTTGTCAAAAGCTGACTTCATAAATCAACTGAAAATCACATAAACACCAGCTGATTTATAGACATTGTGCTAACTGCACAAACTTTTCTAGCAGCAACAAGTATCTGATGACGTAACCGTCTCAACATTCGGCTGGACGTTGCTTCAGTATCTGTGTCTGCCAGGAAAATAAACACAAACACATGCTGCATCACTGTTAGCCGCTGCGGTAAATGGACACAGAGCTTTGGAAACGAGATATTTGGATCTTCAGGACCCCTTAAAGGCAACCGCAGGTTTATGTTGTTACACGCTAAACCTGAGAAACATCTGTGTGGACGTACACTATGTTCACTTCAGTGATGGACAGTGATGAAGATACAGGACGAAACACCTGCAACCTCATTTAAGATGAAGTGATTTTTATTTAAAGTTGCATTAAATTAATAAATGCCCTCTGAATTTTCTTCTAAATAGCCCCCCCCCCTCTCTCTCTCTCTCTTCTCTTTTTTTTATATATAATATATAATATATAATATAATATATATATATAATATTATAATAATTTTAAAAGTGTAATTATAAGTATATTTTTAGCATTATTTTTAAATAAAATTTCAATAATTTTTATTAAAATTTTGAAAAATATCAGCGGGGGAAATAGTCATGGTAGTCATTGAAAGTTCAGTTTATTTAAATTTTGAAGTTTTTTTTATTTTCAATTTTTTTTTTTTTTTTGGTTTTTTCTAATTCTATATTTTTTTTTTATTTTTTTTTTTTATTTTTGTTTGTAAACAGAAACAAAATAAAAATTTTTGTTTCATTATTTATTATAAATTTATACAAAAATAAATATAATTTTTATTATTCTTTTTTTTCGCAATGTTTATTTCAAAAATGTTTTTGGGTTTTAACTTTATTTTAAGGGTGTCCTTTTACAGTTAATTATTCATAAGTTCTGAGAAATATTAACTTGTACTTAATAGGTTGGGTTTTGGGAAAGTATAACAGTACAATCAGTCTGGGCGGGTTTTAAAGGGGAAACGAGGAAAGGTGCACGGCCCCCAACCGTAAAAATACTACACCCATGAGATTATCCCCGGGGTGTAAGAGCTGGGTTTGTTAAGCATGGGCTAAAAAATGAAAAGTTGGGTTTTAACGCGGGTCTGTGGAGGTTTTTAGGGTGGGGTTAGTTCACCCTTGGGGTTGCAGTTTTAGTTTGAACCGGCATTTAAAATCACTAGGTTTGGCAATTTTTGGCCGGTTTTGGGCCGCACCAATTTTTGATCTAAGCAGATGTGAGAACACGGGAAATTGTTCCAGACGGGGAAAACCCACCGCAGCTCAAAGTCGCAAAGTCCCAAATCCCCCCCAGATCGGTTCCCCCCAAAAAGTGTTTTTCAGAGACCCGCCATGCTTCAAAGATGATAAAGTCATAGTTAGATTGTTACTTGCAGTAATTGCATAATTAATTATTTTAAAGTAATACAGTATAAATAAAGTGTCACCATATTTTTTTGGTTTTTTGTTTTAGTTAAAATTAAAAGGGGAATGGGTTTGTAAACCCCCCTCCAACGGGGCGAGTTAAAAAACACCGGGCGACTTCAATGTTTCTGTCTTTCCACCGTGTGAAGAAGATCCCGGGGGAGACAGCAGATTTTTGAGGGGGAAAACATTTTGATGTAAAAAGAACCTTTTTTTTTATTTTTTTTGTGAAGTCCTTGCTTGTAGTTAAACTCATAAAGAAAAAATGTTTTTTTTGTATCTCCCTGTAGATTTTTTCTTTAAAGCAAATTTTCCTAAGAAGACTTAGTTTGCCTTAAGACTTTGGGTTTTAACTGGGAAAACAAACTCACACAAACACAAACAATTTCAATGCAACTGACAGAAAAAAGTTGCACAAACCTAAATTATGTTGAGAAGGCAGTGATGAAAAAAAAAAAAAAACTTTCAAACCCCCCTTTTTTTATTCACAAGTTGATCTCAACCGGGGATTTAACAACCCAACAGAGGGGAATTTTAAAATTTTCCAATTTCAAACAAACCAGCATATTCGTTTTTGTTTCAAATATAAAGCGCCATTAATAGCAAACACTTTTACTGTTTTTATCCCTTTTGAACGATCTTTAAAAGAACTCCAAGTACAGAAAGAAATGTCAAAAAAGTTAAAACCATCCCCGGTTCCAGCTATTTACGTCAAACCCTTACTTTAAAATGCAACGACAGAGTTGTTAACCCGTGGGAAAATTCCCAGATCCCCTTGAAGTAAATATTTTTCGTAGTAGCAAAAAAATTTTCCCCGATTTTAAAAAATGGTAAGAAAAAAATGACAAATTTGGGGTTCGTTTCAAACCACAACCATGCAGATCCAACGCGCGGGAGCACACACACAGAGGAAACGTGTGTTTGGTCGTTCTGTCCCAAAATTTTAGACAGAAAGAGGAAACTAATAATTAATCATTTCCCCCATTAAACACTGAGTTTGACGCGAC
Organism: Cyprinus carpio; assembly: GCF_018340385.1. Classification (NCBI taxonomy): domain Eukaryota; kingdom Metazoa; phylum Chordata; class Actinopteri; order Cypriniformes; family Cyprinidae; genus Cyprinus; species Cyprinus carpio. Next base: position 6,497,736 of record NC_056590.1, read on the forward strand.
CGTCATGATTTAACTCGTCAGGCAAGCTCGCAGTACGAGACAAAAAACGGAAAAACTCACAACCCCCAACACACGAGAAGAACCGACCAAAAGCGCACCCCCTCTTACCCCGCCCCGTGCGTCGCCCCCCCGGACCCCAAATGTTTTTAAGGGCCCGAGTCTCTTCTCCCCCCTCATCTGAGGGAAGGCCGGTGGGGCGGGGTCACGGATGAGACAGGAAATGTGGTGAAGAGCGAGCTCTCCCTTGGGGAGGAGGAACGCCTCTTCCTGTTTTATTCTCTCAAAACCACTAGGCCCCCTCTGTGCCCAGGATACTCGCTCACTACTAACAAAAACCTTAGGCACCCCTTTAAAGCTGCTGACCCAATAGGGTTTGGGGACAAAAACTAAGTTCCCTTCTAGCAACTTTTAAGGCATTCATTTCCCTCTATTCTCAAAACCTAGATAAAAAACATTTCTTGGTGTCATTAGTCCCAAAACCACAGATTTTTTCCTGCATGCAATACGCAGCTTTTAGGCATCATAATTCCAAACCTATAGTTTCAATTAACATGTTGGGCTCCCAGTTCAAAACCCTTTAGAGTTTTTACATAATGGATTTTTTGGGATTATAGTCTAAAACTAGAGCTGCTTACAAACAGCATTTTTGAGCTTTTCAAACCTGGTGAGGGCCCCATAGGAAGCTTTTTTGGGCGGATAGTCTAAAACCCGGATACACATATATAATTTTTGGGATATTGTCCAAAACTATTGAGTTTCCCCCCACAGACGTCAATTTAGGCTTATAAGCCTAAAGCCCAAACCTTTGAGCATTTCAAAAAACCCAGGGGGTTTTTTTTGGACCATCTCAAAAACTAGTGAGTTCCACTAGACTCTTTTTTGGCAATAACTCAAAACGAGAGCTGCACAAACAGCTCTTTTAAAATTCTCAAAACCTATGAGGGCCCCAAATAATTTTTTTTTTGGTTTTAGTCTCAAAAAATAAGGGGCCCCCCTAGACTGCATTTAGGGATCGTTCAAAACCCTTTTAGTTTCCACATTTTAGATTTTTGGGGGGGCATTTTTTATTGAGTTTACAAGACAACTTTTTTAGGCAAACAGTTCAAAAAGAGAGCTGCCTACTAGAAGCATTTGAGCATTCTCAAAACCTACTGAGGGCCTACATAAAAAATTTTAGGCTTTATAGTCCAAAAACTAATGAGATTTACATAGACTGCATTTTTGGGCCCGTCTCAAAACCCATAGAGTTCCCCTCATGGCATTTGTGGACATTGTCTCAAAAAAGAGTCCCCACAAAACTATTTCTGAGTATTCCAAAACTGTGAGGTTTTTTTAGCATCAATCTCAAAAAATTTTGAGTTTTCATAGATGCATTTTTGGGGGTCTAGTTTAAATTTTTTGAGGTTTACTACAAAACAACTTTTTAGGCATAAAAGTCCAAACAGAGAGCACCCCAAAAGCATTCTGGCATTCCAAAACCTACTGAGGGCCTACTAGAAACATTTTTAGGTTTTTATCTCAAAAACCGTTGAGTTTCCTCTGCTTTTTTGGGCCATGTCCCCAGAGTTGTGAACAAATTTTTGGAAAATAGTCCAAACCATGTTTATCTACTAGACAGCTTTCTTTTCTTATATTCTCAAAACTAGTGATGCCTACGTTTTTTTTAAAATCATAATAGTCTCAAACGTTTTTTGAGTCTGATTAGTTTTTCCCAACGACTGATTTTTTACCTATCTCAAAGCGTTAGGGGGTTTCCTCAAGAGCATTACTGGGAATCATTTTTAAAATGAGAGTTGTCGACATATATAAAATTTTAGGCAATAATCTAAATGCCTAACAGACTGCTTTTTAGGCACATAGTAAAAAAAAAAAATAAAAAAAAAAAAAATCTATAAGACAGGTTGGCAATGTCCTTTAACCTGAAGAGCTGTTTCCCCAGGGATATTTTTTTTTGGCTCTCTAAAACTTAAGAACCCCACATGATCCTTTTGGGGGAGGTCTCAAAAATAGGGTTTTACCGACAAATTTTTTGGCACATGTCATAACCCGAATGAGAGTCATGGGACAAAGGTTTCAGGCATTTTAAAATTGCAACTCCACATAGACGCATTTTTGATATTGCCTCGAAAGTTTCCAAAATGCCTTTTAGGGTGCCCAAATTTTGACATGGCCTGACTTGGTGGTTACGCACATGATTTTTGGACATCTCAAAAATTGCAAACCCCCCTACCCACGTAGTAAGACATCAAACCTTCTGTAGCTGCCCAAAGAAGCATTTTGGCATATAGGCACGTGAAAAAGTTTTTTGAAGTTTGTCAAAGTTTATAATCCATTTTTTAGGCCAAAAATGGGTTTGTTAGGTAGCCCAATAGGTTTGAGACAAAACGTTTCCTAAACAAGTCATGAGTGAGAAAAACAAAACAAGAATTGACATCAGTAGCACAAATCTAGACCAAAGAAGAAAACTGTGCAAAACAACTGATGCACATGAAGGAAAATTAAGATAAGTTTTTTTTTTTTTTTTTTTTAGAAACTGATCAGTATTAAGACTTAAAATTACTTTAGTTAAAATTAGAAAGATCTGCTAATGGGGTCAGACAAATAAGAGGAATACAGAGGAAACAAGTTTATTAGCATGCATCACACATTTTATCTCATGCAGTTCAGATTTTCAAGTGAATGCATTCAGGTTTAATTACCTAAAGACCATTAATTAAGACAAAAACCGATTAAGAAGGATTGATGCAGTGTCAGAAATCACAAGCCAAAAATGCAGTTTTTTGTGTTGTCATGACAACATGATCAAACTCCATTCCTGGAAGTCAGTGCAATGCTTGCGAAAGATGTTTTATTCCATGGAAAGGGTCAATTAGGAGCCGGAGACGGGCTGATCAGTGGTCTAGACGACTGTCTGTCGCTTTACTCCCTTTTAAACTGGAAGTGAAGCAGATGGCAAAAAATAAAAAAAAAAAAATAATTCGCTGTTTCACATAGCTTGTTGGGAGAAACAAATTCATGTCTTCATAATAAATAACAGCTCTAGAAATGATTAAACACAGATGCTTTGGTTTAGGGACTCGCACTGCGCTTTGAGTTTTTTGGTGAAGCTGCAGGTCTCATAAATATATCAAACCTGCAGTTTCCTGCTAGAGAGCTTTTTAGGCATCATGGTGTCGGGTTTGCTACTGTGGGGGAACACGGAGCGGGAACGAGGAAGGGACCAGGAGTACTAACCCAAGGAATTTATTCATACCCGCGGGGAATCACACGTAGCACAAGGATTTGACAAACAATACCAAAAAACACTAACTGAAAGGACTGGGGTTTATAAGCACAGGAAAACGAGGGGGACTAATGATTAACACACCAAGATTCAATGAAAACAAACAGGAACATCTGGAAAGAAATCAAAATAAGGACGAAAACGGGGTCAGAGGGAGCAAAACATACAACAAAACACGAAGCAAGTCTGAACATTGTCTAAAAACCTAGTGAATTTCCTACATACTGTAGGCAGAATTTTTAGGCATCATAGTCTTAAAAACTATCGAGGTACCTACATATATAACATTTTTAGGCATCACATTATCAAAACTTAGTGAATATCCTACATAGACAGCATTTCTGGGCATCATATTCTCAAAAGTAAATCTCGAAATATATCAAAACAGCAGTTTTATATAATTTAATGAACAGTTTACGTGCATGGCTATATACTACCGATTGGAAAAGTGATTTGGCATATATTTTAACTGAATCATTATTTTAAAACCCCCCATAGTTTTTAAGCTGCAGGCTCTAAAAACATAATATATCAAAACTGCAGTTTCTACATAGACTGCATTTCTGGTTGTATATAGTCTTAAACCCTATTGAGGGGCCTACATAGAGCAGCTTTTTATACATCTAGTCTATCATAGTCTAAAAACCTAGAGATTTTCATAATTTTTAGGGATTTTTTTGTCATTATATTTTGAGTTGCTTTTGTATATAATGTTTTTAGGCATTACATTCTCAAAACCTAGTGAATATCCTTCATAGACAGCATTTCTGGGCATCATATTCTCAAAAGTAAATCTCGAAATATATCAAAACAGCAGTTTTATGTAATGTTTATGCAATGATTATGAACTTGAGTTGAACTGCATTGCACGGAAATATTTTTCCAAAACAAAGCTGCAAAAAGCCACTGACTCATTAAACTAATGCGATATGTGATTTTGCATATATTTTGTAACTGAATCATTATTTTTTTTTCATATATTTTGTAACTGAAATAGGCACATCTTGTAATCATCATCACTTGCACTAAGTTTTGAAGTTCAGTCTTTGTCATTCTGTTTCCTCCAAATCTTGTGTCTTGAGGGGTTATTGAACTGATGCTTGTGTTGAATTGCAGTAAATCTGTGACCTTTTTTTTTTTTTTTTTTTTACTGTAAGAGGCTTCATTAGCTGTTATAAACGCAGCGTCTGTCGTCTCCAGACATCTATAAATCACACAGACTGTCTGCAGACTGACCAAAGTTCCCTAAACGCTCTCTGAACAGCGAGATGTGTGGTAAGACAGAGAGACAGTGCATGTCTGAGAGCTTTAGCACATCAGATCATTGAAAGACATTCACAGACTGACGTGACAATACTCAAAAACTTGTTTTGCACACTGGTCTATTAATGTAGTATGTACTGTACTATGAATGATTTCACAATATTAAAAAATGCTTTAGTAAATCCCAATTATGACACCAAGTCATAACTGTGAGATTAAAAAGTTGAAAATGACAAACTGTCATATTTATAGATTAAAAATTGATATTATGACTTAAAAAGTCAATGACGACATAAAAAGTAAAAATTATGACTTTTTAATCATAATTAAGACAATGTCATAATGACTTAGTATGTCAGTTTCAACATTTTATGTCATAATTATGACTTGTTAAGTCAAAATTGTAAGTTTTCATCTCGTAATTATGACTCGTCATAATTTCGACGTTTTGTCATGATTTCGACTTAATCTTGCAAATAATATGTAGTATGCCATAATTTGGACTTTTTGTCATTTTCGACTTTTAATTTCATAAATACGATTCAATATGATTTTTTTTATTATGTGGCAGAAATAGGCGACAGTGAAACAGTGAACTTTGAATAATATATTTTCTTATTTCTTCTGATTTTGGGGTGAAATACATAATACCTTCATGATACTTATCCAATTACTAATGAAGGACATCAAAGAAACTGAAAAAAATAAAGCAGAAAAAAACTAAAACAAAGCAGAAATATAGCTATTAATGAGATAGCTGACGAAAACAGAGATCCTGAAAACATGTTTCATGGCACATAAACCTGCTAAAATAATAAAATTTGAGTAAATAAAAACTATGATAGCATATAAATAAAACTAACATAACAATGGTTGCTATCGACGATCAGTTCCCAGGGAATGCATGAACTGGTCACAATGCAATGTAAGTGGTTTTGGATAAAAGCATCTGCGGATACATTAATGTAAACAGACCTCCTTTGCATTGTTCATGTATTATGTAATAACCACAAAGAAATCTGAATCCTGACGATGGGGCGATTAGTAATAACCCAACCTGCCGTTTAACATCCGTCAGATCAGCACAATCCTCCTGCCGTGGTTTACTTCCCAAATAAAGCGGCG